>NW_016823424.1:555344-584293 GCF_001698545.2 Rhinopithecus bieti | reverse complement strand
CCTTCCTGAGCGCTTCGGAAACTGAAAGCCAATACAGACATGAGAGGAAAACCTTAATGGAGCTCTTTCCCTGCTGGAACCATGGAGGTGTCCTGGAAAAACCTGAGCTTTTTTCCATATTATTTTGCCTGCCTGAGAAAGAAGTTTGCCCAAACGATGCTTCAAAAGGCAAGGAGAGCCAAGCTCAGTGGCTCACACCTGTAATCCCAGCACTTTAGGAGACTGAGGCAGGCAGATCACCTGAGGTCAGGAGTTCAAGACCAGCCTGGCCAACATGGAGAAACCCCATCTCTACTAAAATACAAAATTTAGCCAGGCATGGTAGCAGGCACCTGTGATCCCAGCTACTCAGGAGGCTGAGGCATGAAAATTGCCTGAACTCGGGAGGCAGAAGTTGCAGTAAGCCAAGATCATATCATTGCACTTCAGCCTGGGAAACAAGAGAGAAACTCCATCTCAAAAAAAAAAAAAAAAAAAAGGCGAGGAGGAAGTTTATCTATGGAAAAGTGAAGCACTATCACAAGGAATATAGGCAGATAGATAGAACTGTGAGATTCAAATGGCTTAGATGGCAAACAAAGCTGACAACCTCTATGTACCTGCAGAACCCAACCAAGTTGGCGATCATCATCAGAATCAGAGGTATCAATGTGTGAGCGAGCCCACAGGACCAAAAGGTATTACAACTGCTTCGCCTTTGTCAAATCTTCAATGGAAACTTTGTGAAGCTCAACAAGGCTTCCACTAACATGCTGAGGATTGTAAACCATATATGCATGGGGATACCCAAATCTGAAGTCACTAAATGAACTAATCTATGAGTGTGGTTATGACAAAATTAATAAGAAGTGAGCTGCCTTGACAAAGAACACTTTGATTACTTGATCTCTTGGTAAATATGGCATCATCTTCATGGAGGATCTGATTCATGAGATCTGTATGTTGGAAAACTCTTCAAAGAAGCAAATAACTTCCTGTGGCCTTTCAAATTATCCTCTCCATGAGGTGGAATGAAGAAAAAGACCACCCATTTTGTAGAAAGTGAATGTTGGCAACAGGGACGACTACATCAACAGGCTTACCAGAAGAATGAACTAAGTGTCTACCATAATTATTTTCTTTTTTCTTTCTTTTTTTTTTTTTTTTTTTTTTTTTTTTTTTTTGTTGTTGTTGTTGTTGTTGAGATAGAGTCTTGCTCTGTTGCCCAGGCTGGAGTATAGTGTCATGGTCTCAGCTCACTGCAACCTCTGCATCCCGGGTTCAAGCAATTCTCCTGCCTCAGCCTCCTGAGTAGCTGGTATTACAGGCACCTGCCACAACACCGACTAACTTTTTGTATTTTTAGTAGAGATGAGGTTTCACCATGTTGGCCAGGCTGGTCTCAAACTCCTGACCTTGTAATCCTCCCACCTCGACCTCCCAAAGTGCTGGAATTATAGGCATGAGCCACTGCACCCGGCTACCATGATTATTTTTCTAATCTTGTCAATTAATAAACAGTACCTGCTTTCAAAATGAAAAAAAGAAAAAGAAAACCTGAATGGAGGTTATGGAAAGTGAATGTGGTACCCTGGGGTGGGTGACACAGAAGGTGACAGAGAGCTAATTCATCTCTAAAGGGATCCTAAGGGAAAGAGCATGCATCTTTATTCATAGTTTGCAAAACATCTTCACATGCGTCACCTTAATAAACATTATTGCATTTAATCCTCATGAACACACTACAGTCTGATTGTCTCCATTTCACTGGCAGCAAACTGAAGTTCAGAGCAGGGAGGCAACATCCTCAGGGTCATAGATCCCGCGTGAGTGGCAGAGCCAGGGTGCCCACCTAGGTCTTCTGCCCCCTCACCCAGGGCTTATCCCACTGTGCTGACTTTAATCGTGTGTCCCTTGCAGAGGATGCCAGGGCCCATCTTCCTGAAACTGCTTCCATCAACTCCCTTCTTTGCTCCCCACGCCCCGAGAAAAACAAAAAAGAAAAACAGGCCAGGCAAGGTGGCTCACACCTATAATCCCAGCACTTTGGGAGGCTGAGGCGGGTGGAGTACCCGAGGTCAGGAGTTAGAGACCAGCCTGGCCAGCATGGTGAAAACCCACCTCTACTAAAAATATAAAAATTAGCCAGGCGTTGTGGTGCGCACTTGTAATCCTAGCTGCTGGGGAGGTTGAGTCACAAGAATTGCTTGAATCTGGGAGGCAGAGATTGCAGTGAGCTGAGATCATGCCACTGTACTCTAGCCTGGGCAACAGAATGAGACTCCATCTCAAAAGAAAAGAAAAAAGAAAAGAAAAGAAAAGAAAAGAAAAGGGTGCAGTGGCTCATGCCTGTAATCCCAGCACTTTGGGAGGCCGAGGCAGGTGGATCATGAGGTCAGGAGATCGAGACCATCCTGGCTAACACGGTGAAACCCCATCTCTACTAAAATACAAAAAATTAGCCAGATGTGGTGGCGGGTGCCTGTAGTCCCAGCTACTCGGGAGGCTGAGGCAGGAGAATGGTGTGAACCCAGGAGGCGGAGCTTGCAGTGAGCTGAGATTGTGCCACCGCACTCCAGCCTGGGTGTCAGAGCAAGACTCTGTCTCAAAAAAATAAATTAAATTAAATTAAATTAAAATTAAAAAAGAAAAAAGAAGGGAAGGGAAAAGAAAAGAAAGAAAAACAACCTCCAATGTCACCCACGGCTGCCGAGATCAACTACAAATTTCTCAGCCCCGCATCCCAGGCCTCTGTGACCCACCAAAATGTCCAGAGAATAAAGTGGATTGGCTCAAAGGTATTGTGAAAATCACGAAGTCCAGCCCCTCCTCTCTGTTCAAGAAAAAGAGACCAAGGCCCAGTAAAGGGAGGGACTTCCCAAATGTCCCAGAGCAAGCCAAGAATGTGGAAGCCAGTTTGCTTCCCTGCCAGTGTTTTCTCTGCTGATCACCCAGCCACCTCCGGCACCCACACCTCTGAGACAGGCTGATGTGCTCAGTCTTAGGATTTGCTTCAGCTGGGAATAACAAAAAAAAAAAAAAAAAAACAGTGGTTCAATCCAGAATTTATCTCTCAATTCCGAGACAGAGATAGTCTGTCCAAGGCCAGTATGGCACTGCTTTATGGAAGGGACCCACATCCCACCTCTTTCTTGCTCGGCCAAGGGTGACTTCCATTCACCAGGTCACTCATGGTCCAACATGGCTACTAAACTTTAGCCATTATGCATGCATTCCTGCCAGCAGAAAGGAGGGGTGAAAGAAGTAGTTCACGCTTCCTCTCCCTTTAAGGACACTTTTTTTTTTTTTTTTTTTTTTGAGACAGAGTTTTGCTTTTGTTGCCCAGGCTGAAATGCAATGGCACAATCTCGTCTCACCGCAAATTCCGCCTCCCAGGTTCAAGCAATTCCCCTGCCTCAGCCTCCCGAGTAGCTGGAATTACAGGCATGCGCCACCACGCCCAGCTAATTTTGTATTTTTAGTAGAAACGGGATTTCTCCATGTTGGTCATACTGGTCTCAAACTTCTGACCTCAGGTGACCCACCCACCTCAGCCTCCTGAAATGCTGGGATTATAGGCGTGAACCACTGCACCCGGCCTAAGGACACTTCTTAGATCCTGTACCCACCATTTCTGCTTCTGTCCCTTCAAAACATGGCCACAGCTTAAGCATAAACAATGCAGGAAAATGTCTTTATTCCAGGTAGCCGTATGCCCAAATAAAAAACAGGGTTCTAATTACTGAGGAAAAGGGGAGAACAGGTATTGAGGGACCACCAGGGTTCAATGTCTCACTAAATCTCCAGAGTCCATCATGCACACTCTTCCTCACCTTGCCATATTCCAAACACCCAGTCCTTCCTCCATCCTGTGCCTGAGACAAGGCCTAGTTCACCCTAAATGCCCAATGTTTGCTGAATGACTGAACAAATGAAATTGACTTTTCTGGAATATGTACTGTTTTCCCAGATCAGCTTGAAAGAGTTTGAGGACAAGGATCCTGTGTTATGTATCTTTGTATTCACCTCTGCCACCATCCTCCCCAGCTCCCAGGCACCAGGCACACACTCTAGACATGTCGCAAGCCAAGTTCTGCCCTAACTCTGCTCTGCTTACCCCTTCCTCAGGCACCTAAAGAGTGTCAGTTGCTGTCATGGGCTGGGTGTGGTCCAGAATCTCTTCAATGCCACTTTGTGGGGAAATACTTTCAAAGATCAATCCACCAGCTGTTTCTGGACTAGGTCTGAGCAAATTAATATATCTCCACAAAAGGAAAGAGTTTAAAATGGTTAAAATTGCAGAAAAAGAAATAGATGGCTGCCCAGGCATGGTGGCTCACACCTGTAATCCCAGCACGTTAGGAGACTGAGGCGGGCAGATCATGAGGTCAGGAAATAGAGATCATCCTGGCCAACATGGTGAAACCCCATCTCTACTAAAAATACAAAAATTAGCCGGGCATGGTGGCGGGCGCCTGTAAATCCCAGCTACTCAGGAGGCTGAGGCCGGACAATCACTTGAAGCCAGGAGGCGGAGCTTGCAGTGAGCCGAGATCATGCCACTACACTCCAGCCTGGCAACAAAGTGAGACTCTGTCTCAAAAAAAAAAAAAAAAAATACTTATCAAACTCCCAAATTGTTTGGGCCGGTCGCAGTGGCTCACACCTGTACTCTCAACACTTTGGGAGGCCAAGGTGTCTGATTGTGAGGTCAGGAGTTCAAGACCAGCCTCGCCAACATAATGAAACCCCATCTCTACTAAAAATACAAAACTTAGCTGGGCTACTCAGGAGGCTGAGGCAGGAGAATCGCTTGAACACAGGAGGTGGAGGTTGCAGTGAGCCGAGATCATGCCATTGCACTCCAGCTTGGGTGACAGAGTGAGACTTTGTCTCAAAAAAATAAAAAAGATGGTCATCAATATGGAAATGATTCATTCCTTTTTATTTGATAATTTTTATTGACCACCTACTATGTGCCTGGCACTCTGCTAAGCACTGAAGAATCAGTGGAGAACCAGGCAGACATGATGTGGTCCCTGACCCCGTGGAGCTTACAGTGTATGGGTAAGGCTGATATTAATAAAATACCTCTGCAGATGAATGAGTGACTGTAACTTACAAGGAGAAAATACAGGATGCCTTGGGAACTTATCATAGAAACACACCACTCAGTTTGTGGTGTCTAGAAGACTTTCTTGTCTTGTGGTGTCAGAAGACTTTTTGTCTTGTCTTGTGGTGTCAGAAGACTTTCTTGGGGAAGCTGTGTTGGAGCGGAAAGCTTAGGAGTGACTAGGAAGGGCAGGGTGTTCCAAGTTGGGAACCAGCCATGCAATGCCCTGAGCAGACGCAAATTCCATGTGGGCTACGCCCTGAAAAGCCTGCACCACTGCATCAGAGAGCAAGGGACAGAGTGATCAGGATGAGGCCTCAGAGGAGGAAAGGTAGGCTCAGCCTGTGAGCCAAGTCAAGATTTAGGGCTTTATTCTGGGTGTCAAAAATAAAGGGTTTTGTCATCATTCTGAGCAAACTATCACAAGGACAGAAAACCAAACACCGCATGTTCTCACTTATAGGTGGGAATTGAACAATGAGAACACCTGGACACAGAGTGGGGCACATCACACACCGGGGCCTGTGGGGGGTGGCGGGGAGTGATAGCATTAGGAGATCTACCTAATGTAAATGACGAGTTAACGGGTGGAGCACACCAACATGGCACATGTATACCTATGTAACAAACCTGCACATTGTGCACATGTAACCTGGAACTTAAAGTATAATAAAAAATAAAGAAAAGAAAAAAAATAAAAAATAAAATAAAAATAAAAATAAAGGGTTTTCCATATAAGGAAGTAACTGAATATGATTCATATTTTGAGAATGCACTCTGATTTTGGGGGCAGTGAACTATTCTGTATGGTGAGGTAATGGTGGCTACATAGCCCCCATAGAATGTCCACACTAAGAGTTAATCCCAATGTAAACTATGAACTGTGGGTGATAATGATGTGTCAGTGTAGGTTCATCAATCATAACAAATGTAGCCCTCTGGTGTGGGATGCAGGTGTAGGGGCAGAATGTATAGGAGAACCCTCTATCTCCTGCTCAATTTTGCTATGAACCTAAAACTGCTCTTTTTTTTTTTTTTTTTTTTTTTTTTTTTTGAGATGCAGTCTCACTGTCGACCAGGCTGGAGTGCAGTGGCACGATCTCAGCTCACTGCAAGCTCCACCTCCTGGGTTCACTTCATTCTCCTGCCTCAGCCTCCCGAGTAACTGGGACTACAGGCGCACTCCACCATGCCTGGCTAATTTTTGCACTTTTAGTAGAAACGGACTTTCACCGTGTTAGCCAGGATGGTCTTGATCTCCTGACCTCGTGATCCATCCGCCTCGGCCTCCCAAAGTGCTGGGATTACAGGAGTAAGCCACCATGCCCGGCTAAAACTGTTCTTAAAAAATAAGTCTACTGAAAAAAAAAGTGCACTCTGGCAAGTGGCCCAAGTGAACCTTCTGTGATATAGGAAATGTTCTATATTACAGTTGTGAACATAAGTTAAAACTCATCAGGCTGTACATTCCCCCATTAAAGCACGTTTTGAATTTTATTGTATGTACAATATGCCTTGGCAAGGAGGAAACAAAGGGACCTGTGATTGGCCAAGGCTGGCCCATTGTGAACCCCGTGTGCCTGGACAGGGGTCCTGCGAGCTAAGGAGGAACCGTTCCTGAAAAGAAGTGAGGCGTGGCGGAAGTGGAGGTGGGGGAGTTTTGTGTCACTAGAAGAAGGGGGAAGGGGTCCAGGCTAGACAAAACAACTGTGCCCACCACAATGTGTAAAAGGGCAGTGCGGAGACTGAACTAGGGGGCCACCCACCATGCTGATCTCCTTCTCTGCCTTCCCTTCCTTGCAGGGGTGCTTCCTCCTCCTTTCCCACCAGGTAAAATCTGTGATCTATAATTATGTAGGGACATGCATGCACACATTTCTGTCTATCCTTCACAAAGGGTATGTACTGTTTGCATTGTCACATGCCTTGCTTTAACATTCATTCTTCCATTGCTACCACCTTACACTCAAGTCGGGCTGGTCTTCTGTCCTTAGCCCACCTTCAGATCCCCCTACTACAGGGGAGCTCCTAGACCACCTTAACCCAGATCACTAGGCAGGCAGAGCAAAACCTTGGAATTCAAATATCTGCAGAAGAGTCCACAAATGCTTGGAAGACTCATCATTTTAATCCCGGGGGGTTGGGTTGGGAGAGGCAGGGTGGAGGGAAGTGGGGGATAGTGCCTGGCTCATCTGGAATAGTCAAACAGGAACCTTCTTCTACACATGGAAATTTTCTAAAAAACTAAAATTCAGTCCCATAAGAAATCAAGCTTTTTTTAAAAAGTCTATTAAAATTTAACTGTGCATACATTTTCCTTCAGCAATTCCACTTGTAGGAATTATTAAGATATCCTCACCATTGTCATAGAAAATACTCACCAATAGAGGACTGATTAAGTAAATTGTGGCACATCCCAAAGTGGAATATTATGCAGCTGTGAAAAAGAGTGGGGAAGCAACTTAAATACTGATATGGAAGGAACAGGTGTTGAGTGAATGTTAAAGCAAGGCATGTGACAACACATATAGTACAATACCCTTCATGAAGGATACATAGAAATGTATGCATGTATGTCCCTATGCAACTATATATAATAAATTCTACCTGGAATGAATCACAAGAAACTGGTAGCATTTGCTGTCCCCTGGAAAAGAATGAGTGACTGGTGAAGGGTCCTCTTATACTTTTGAATTATGTATAAAGGCTGGATGCAGTGGCTCACACCTGTAATCCCAGCACTTTGGGAGACTGAGGTGGGTGGATCACAAGGTCAGGAGATCAAGACTATCCTGGCTAACACGGTGAAACCCCGTCTCTACTAAAAAATACAAAAAAAAATTAGCCGGATGTGGTGGCGGGCGCCTGTAGTCCCAGCTACTCGGGAGGCTGAGGCAGGAGAACGGTGTGAACCCAGGAGGTGGAGCTTGCAGTGAGCCAAGACCATGCCACTGCACTCCAGCCTGGGCAACAGAGTGAAGATTCCGTCTCAAAAAAAAAAAAAATTATATATAAAATGTATTTGTTACCTATTCAAAAAAAATTGTTGGCCGGGTGCAGTGGCTCACGCCTGTAATCCCAACACTTTGAGAGGCTGAGGCAGATGGATCACTTGAGGTCAGGAATTCAAGACCAGCCTGGCCAACGTGGCAAAATCCTGTCTCTACTAAAAGTACAAAAATTAGCCAGGCATGTTGGTGCATGCCTATAATTCCAGCTACTTGGGAGGCTGAGGCAGGAGAATCGCTTGAACCCGGGAGGTGGAGATTGCAGTGAACTGAGTTCAAGCCACTGCACTCCAACCTGAGTGACAGAGCAAAACTCTGTCTCAAAAAAAAAAAAAATTGTTTACACTTAAACGCGTTAAAAATCCAGTATTACTGGCCAGGCGCAGTGGCTCATGCCTGTAATCCCAGTGCTTTGGGAGGCCGACGTGGGCAGATTACTTGAGGCCAGGAGTTCAAGACCAGCCTGGCCAACATGGTGAAACTTCGTCCCTACTAAAAATACAAAAATTAGCTGGGCGTGGTTGTGGGCGCCTGTAATCCCAGACTCGGGAGGCTGAGGCAAGAGAATCGTTTGAACCCAGAAGGCGAAGGCTGCAGTGAGCCGAGATTGTGTCACTGCACTCCAGCCTGGGTGACAGAATGAGAGTCTGTCTCTTAAAAAAGGCTGGGCACAGTGGCTCACACCTGCAATCCCAACATTTTGAGAGGCCAAGTTGGGCGGATCACCTGAGGTCAGGAGTTTGAGACCAGCCTGCCCAATATGGCGAAACCCTGTCTCTACTAAAAATACTAAAACAATTAGCTGGGCGTGGTCGTGGGCACCTGTAATCCCAGCTACTTCGGAGGCTGAGGGAGGAGAATCTCTTGAACCTGGGAAGCGGAGGTTGCAGCGAGCCAAGATTGCGCCACTGCACTCCAGCCTGGGTGACAAGAGAGAAACTCTGTCACTCAAAAAAAAAAAAAAAAAAGCTAGGCACAGTGGCTCACACCTGTAATTCCAGCACTTTGTAAGGTCAGGAGATGGAGATTATCCGGTCTAACACAGTGAAACCCCATGTCTACTAAAAATACAAAAAATTAGCTGGGTGTGGTAGCAGGTGCCTGTAGTCCCAGCTATTCAGGAGGCTGAGGCCAGAAAATCGCTTGAACCCAGGAGGCAGAGGTTGCAGTGAGCCGAGATTGCGCCACTGCACTCCAGCCTGGGCGACAGAGCAAGACTCTGTCTCAAAAAATAGAAAAAGAAGAAAGAAAAAAAAACTAGTATTGTCAAGAGTCAGGACACCACTTACATATCAGCTTAGACTGATTCTACTTCCATGAATGGGGTTTTAAGCCCTGCCTCACAGGATCGTTGGAAAGTTGAAATGAGATGACGCACAAGCAGTTGAAGTGGATATTTAAGAAATATCAGCTTCTGTTCTTCCTGAGTTTCCTCATCTAAATGACAGTTGGATTTCCAGCTCTTCTGTCTGTGTAGTTTCTGATAGATGGGAGGGATGGTGTCCCCTTAATGCTGGTGACCTTGATCCCATGGTAGATGTACCAGAACCTGGAAGGATCAAGCAGGGAGGGAGGCAAAGGGAATTCACCCTGGAGCCATCCTGCCTTTCCCTGAGCAAACACCCAGGGCGTGGAAACTCCCTGGAGACTATCTGGCGGTGGGGGGGGCTGTGGGAGGGGAGCGGGGGGCCCTGGCTTCCCCCAGCATGCCTGCTTCTGGGAACAGGGGTGATAAGACAGGTGATTGGCTTCAGGGAGGATTGGGTGGGGCACAATTGAAAATATTGACTTATGGCACCCATGGTAAGAGATCCTTCTCACTGGGTGCTATGACTGCCCTGGGCTCTAACACCACCCACCTGATTCTTGCTGAAGGCCAGGCTACACGTGAGCAGAAGGCAGAAGGTTGGTATTGTTTCATGAATTGTTATTTCAGCTCTATATATGTATAAATATTTGCAGGTGGTGATAAAATGAATTTCTTACTGTGGGCCACTGCCAAAATAGAGCCCCTGCTCTGGATAATGGTGCTGTTAATGTGTACTACCAAAGAGTGAGATCCTCTAAGGTGACAGTGTGCAGATCCCTGGGCCTGGCCCACGGGCTGGGTGGGAGGGATTGGCAGTGGGGGTTCCTGGGCTCAGTCTGGAAGCCCAGCTCCATCGATGTGGGTAGCTAGGGAGGTGCTGGGTGGTAGCTAGGGAGGTGCAGAGATAGGGCCCTCAGAGGGGAGCCCGGGGGCTAGGAAGCTGAGGGTCCAGGGACAGGAGCCCTCGAAAGAGACCCCACAGCAGAGCCGACAGGAGCTTCCTGCACCAGCCTGTAGCCACTCACAGTACCCTCTGCCTGTCTCTGTCTAATCTCCGCTGGTGTTTCAGAAAGTCTGGAAATGCCCCCATCTCAGTCATGCTAAGGGCTTGTGCACTTAGCCCAATGCCAAATGGACAGGGTGGCTGCCTGGAACTCTGTGCTGGTGGCAGAGGAGCAGGACTGTGGGGATGCACTGCTCCACCCAGCTGTGTCCTAACCCCTCCCGCCCTGAACCTTGGAGGTTGTCTCAAGAGTCAGGCAAACCCCTTCACACACTGTGCACACCCATGCACACACAGCATACCCTCCACATGCAAACACAGAATGCACACACACCCTTTATATCATACACACAGCATATAAAAAGGATAGGAAAGGGGTGGTGGCTGTGACTGAGTGGAGCGGGGAAGAGCCCACATATCAAAGCCAAGTCCCATACAATCTTAGCTTCTAGAAATTGTGGGTGTGACACAATTCTGAGAATTGACTCTGGCTGAGAATAGGCTGAGAATTGACTCTGGCTGACAAAGGCTGAGAATAGACTGAACCTCTGAGGGGATGGAAAAGCCAGGCTGCCTTAGTCCCTGACTGCAAAGATTGAAGGTAATAAAAAGACATGTCTGGCCACAAGGAAAGACCACGTGTCTGGCCAAGGAGGAGTACAAGCCTAGGGTTCCAATGCCAGATCTGCTAGTTTCTAGGTGAACCAACTGCTTGGCTTTTCTGAGCCTGGCTTTCCTTATATGCAAATAGCCCGGATGCCAAGGTGTAGGGAAGCACACTAAGCTCTCTGCTGCTAATGCCCTCAAAACTTGCTCTGCCTGCCTCTTAGGCCTTGCTACACAGATCAAATGAACCCTGGTATTTGAAAGCATGCTGTAAATCAGAAAGCACTGTGCACAGTTCAGTGACTATTATACAGGTGTACACATCTATGGCAACAAGCAAGGTTTCAACCAGGTTTCAACAAAGGAACCTCTTTAGGAAAAGTTGAGGGGGTCAGACTTTCCCACTGTACACCCCTTGCTTCCTGGACCCCTCCCTCCCACCTCGGTCGACATCAGATGCACACACAGCAAGGATGGTTGGCAGAGCTAGCTGAGGTTTTATTTTGGACCAAAAAAAGAAGCAATTGAATTGTTTTATAGCTGGAGGCATGGGCAAGGGGGGGGTCCCCACGTAGTAAACTCCCCTGTGGGTGGGCTGAGGGCCCTCAGGTGGTCTCCTGTTCCCAGTGGTACCCTACATAGTGGTCTCCCTCCCAGGCTCTGGGGCAGCACAGGAGGGGCAGGCTGGGAGGGGTGCCGCAGCTGTTCACTTGGGCAGGACGTCAGAGGACTCGGACACCAGCTTCCCATCGCGTGTCTCGATCTTCTTCACAACCACGGCCCTGGAGGAGCTGGTGCGGCTGAAGGAGCTGGAGCCCGCGCCAGAGCCAAAGCTGGAGCCCAGGCCGTAGCTGAGGCCGGGGCTTGTGAGGCCCCCATAGGCCGAGGTCAGACCACCTGGTGAGAGACAGAGGTAGCCACATGAGTACAGAAGCTCACCCTGCGGCAGGTTCCATGCCCCTTCCCCCTGCTCACTCCCAACACAGCCCCAGGGATGGGAGGTTAGCCCAGCTCTGCCTGACCACTGATTGCATGGTGCATTACTCCAGCACTATCAGGGAAAACCAGGAGCAGGGTGGGAAACAGCTGCCATATATATAGCTGTGTGACCTTGGACATTTAACTGGACCTCAGCTTCCTCAACTGAGGACATTTACAGGTGTCATATAAAAAATAAATGACAGCCAGGCCCAGTGTCCCATGCCTATAATCCCAGCACCGATCACAAGGTCAGGAGTTCGAGACCAGCCTGCCCAACATAGTGAAACCTTGTCTCTACTAAAAATACAAAAATTAGCCAGGCATGGTGGCATGCGCCTGTAGTCCCAGATACTTGGGAGGCCTGAGGCAGGAGAATTTCTTGGACCCAGGAGGTGGAGGTTACAGTGAGCTGAGATCATGCCACTGCACTCCAGCTTGGGTGACAGAGCAAGACTTCGTCTCAAAAAAAATTAAATTAAATTAATAAATCACATAAAGCATGTAGTATACTTAGCACAGTGCCTGGCACAGAGCTATGGTTTATTTGGACGCTTTCTAATAGTAACTCTATTACTGGGGTCCTGAGTATGTGACCCCCACCCTAGGATTCTCCCAAGAACATGAGTGCTCAGGCTGAGGTCACTGTGAGCGACTGAGCACAGCCCCCTCCCTGGAGCTGAGGCCTCCCTGGGCCCTGCCTCCTGCCCTCATCCCAGGGCCCTGGACACCCACCTGCATAGCCGCTGGTGGTCTTCGTATGAATACTCATGTTCTGCATCCCGGACTCCAGCCTGTACCCAGACACAAGGGGTATCAGGACCAACTCCTAGCCCTTCTTAGCCCAGAACAACAGGATCCCAAGTCCCAAGGGACTTCTGGGGGCTTCCACCCTCCCCACCCCAGGTCACAGAGATAGGGAAGCGGGTCTGGTCAGAGGTCCCCACACCCACCGGCTCTCCTCGCCCTCCAGCAGCTTCCTGTAGGTGGCGATCTCAATGTCCAGGGCCAGCTTGACGTTCATCAGCTCCTGGTACTCACGCAGCTGCCGCGCCATGTCTTGCTTGGCCCGCTGCAGGGCGGCCTCCAGCTCGGACAACTTGGCGTTGGCATCCTTAATGGCCAGCTCTCCACGCTGCTCGGCATCTGCAATGGCGGCCTCCAGGGAAGCCCTCTGTGGGGCAGGGGACAGGTAAGCAGGTCAGGTTGGGTATGCCTCCCCTGCTCCCACCCTCCCTTTACGGTCCTCCCTACCACCACCTAGGCTGACTCCCCCCAGCTCAAATTAAATGAGACTAAGGAAGCAGATCAGGGAGACATGAGCAGCTTCCAGGTGCTTCCCCTCCACACTCTGCTCAGACCTGTGACACTGTTAAGGTCCTCCCATCCTAACTGGACTAGATCCCTGGGTTCTAGACTTTCCTTAAAGCAGCAGAGCTCAACCTTACCCTGATACATATGACTGATTAAAGAAAGCAGACTTGGGAGCATGCATCCTGAGCCCCAACATACCTGCCCCAGCCCCCTTTCACCTCTGTCCTGGCCCAAGGGACCTTCCCTGCATCCCTTAGCTTCCCAGAAGCAGACTGAGAAGCTGAACTGTGGCTGCCCCTCCAACTCCCGAATCCTGGTCTAGGATTCCTTCCCCAACTCCCAGAACGCTCGCTCTTCCTACATTATCTCCTCTCACCAGGATGTGTCTAAGGATCCCCTCCCACCCCTGGCCCAGCCCATACCTGGCCTTTGAGGCTCTCAATCTCAGCCTGAAGCCGGCTGATGTTCCGGTTCATCTCGGAGATCTCAGTCTTGGTGCGCCGCAGGTCATCCCCGTGCTTCCCAGCCAGGCTCTGCAGCTCCTCATACTTGATCTGGTACATGCTCTCAGCCTCAGCCCGGCTGCGGTTGGCAATCTCCTCGTACTGTGCCTTGACCTCAGCGATGACGCTGTCCATGTCCAGGGAGCGGCTGTTGTCCATGGACAGCACCACAGATGTGTCCGAGATCTGGGACTGCAGCTCCCGGATCTCCTGTGGGGGAAGAGGGCAAGTGGTAAGGCCCTGTCTCTGCACACAGGGAGCCCCCTTTTCCACAACAGCCTTCCTTAGGGGATAAGACAGGGGCGGCAGAGGAGAGGAGCAAGTGGGAGTCAGGGTTAGGGAGAGGGCAAAGTTTCTGAAAAAGGAACTAGGTGCACCAATACTAGGTGCACAGAGGGATCCAATGCAACTCAAAGATTAGGAACAAGGGCTTTGGGGACAGAGTTGCTGCTGAATCGCCACACCCTATGATGACCTTGGATATGTTATTTCACTTCTCTGAACCGTTTCTCGTCTGTGAAATGAGGTGATGACTCATCCCTCATGAGGGGGACAGAACATATAGACCAATACTAGCTGAGCAACTACTGGTGGCTATAATTAGTCAGCAGTGTACCTTTGTCTTATTAGTGTGCTGGGGGCTCGGAGGAGCCTCTGGCTGAGTCTCAGGGTGGAGGCGCTGACAAGGCTGGGGGACCCTCAGTCTCCTGCGACCCAGAACATACCTCTTCGTACAGTTGCCTGAGGAAGTTGATCTCATCAGTCAGCCCTTCCAGGCGAGACTCCAGCTCTACCTTGTTCATGTAAGCTTCATCCACGTCCTGGGGCATGAGAAGAGAGTAGCCTGAGCTGGGTTTCCACACCCAACCCCAACCGAGGGGCTCCCAAGGTCCACCCAATGGCCTGGTCACAGGACTTTCTAATTGCCCACTTTGTGGTTTGATCTTCCAGCGCAGCCTCTGCCCATCACCTGTGCATTCTCAGCCCACACACCACCTCTGCTTCCTGCAACACACCCTCTTCCACCTCCTTCTCTAGGAAACCTTCTAGGGTCAGATCCCCAGTTCTACTGCTCTGTTTTCTGAACCGTGTTCCAACATCACTATCAAGAGTTCTGTCCAAATGCACCTACCACTCTATACTTGTCTACCTTTCTGTGCACCCAAATGTTGAAATAAATGAGTTTGTCCCACTACTTAGGAATATTTAGGCACAGAACTCAGAAAGCCTCTTAGTCTGAGTCTCCGAGCCCCAGCCTCCAGTGTCCAGATGGGGGAAGGGAGACTCCCTCACCTTCTTGATGAGGACAAATTCATTCTCCATCTCTGTACGTTTATTGATCTCATCCTCATACCTGTGAGGAAAAGACTTAGAATTAGAGGATGAAGGCAAAAGGGAGGTTGCCCTTGGTCTTTTGGGAGACAGGGACGTTGTGAAAATCAGGAAAATTCAGTTCGCAGAGATGCAGGATATGAGAGGGCTGGTCCTTCTGTCTTCCCAGCTACCCTCTCACACCCTCACCCCTCCCTCAGCCTGTGGGAAGCAGGAAATCTCTCTCCAAATCCATGAATACACATCGGATTGGACACCTTAAGAGTGTTAACAGCAGGACCTGACATGAGACCTCAAACAGAACTTGCTGGAGTTTGCTAAAGGTCAAGGGTCAAGACTAAAGAGGGGCCAGAATGTACAAAAGTGAGGCCCGTAGGCTGCCTATCTCTCCCATCTCAGGTTTACCACATAAACGTTGACACATAATTTGTTCTCCAAATCCAGACAGTTGAGATTGAAAGGGGGTGGGTACTATCGACAATTACGCTAGGACCCCGGACATAAACACAGACTGTTCCAAGCAAACCTCATCATGTGGTCACCCTAATTAGATAGGACTGCCATGCCCACAACAGAGGGCCAAGGGGACTTAGTCCCAAGGTCCCAAGGGGTGGAGGAGAGCACGGTGACTTCAGTTGGGTGGAGAGTGGGAGTTGCTCACTTATTCTTGAAGTCCTCCACCAGCCCCTGCATGTTGCCAAGCTCTGCCTCCAGCTTCAGCTTCTCCTGGCCCAGAGTCTCCAGCTGCCGCCTAAGGTTGTTGATGTAACTCTCGAACATGTTGTCCATGTTGCTCCGAGCCGTCTTCTGCTGCTGCAGGAGGCTCCACTTGGTCTCCAGCATCTTGTTCTGCTGCTCCAGGAACCGTACCTGTACGAAGTAGGAGAGAGCAAAAAGGTCCACATCAGACCAGGGCTCAAAGTCTGGAGGGAAGCAAGCAGTCTTTTCTCTTAATCCACTCCCCAAGCAGTAAGGTCTCCAGGCCCCAGGAACCTGGTTAGCTGTTCTGGAAGGATCACCTATGTCCAGGGGTAGAAAGCAAGGCATGATGGTGAGTGAGGTGGGGAGCAATGTCCCTTAGCATTGGGTGGGGGAAAGAGTTAGAAGGAGACAGTAAGGGATTTATGCTAAAACTGCATTTGCAAACTAATAGGTCTAATTTCATTTACATAGATTGTATATTCCAGATCAATAAAAATGGCCACGCTTTCTTTTTTTTTTTTTTTTTTTTTTTTACGGAGTCTCCCTCTGTGGCCCAGGCTGGAGTACAGTGGTGCAATCTCGGTTCACTGCAAGCTCCACCTCCCGGGTTCACGCCATTCTCCTGCCTCAGCCTCCTGGGTAGCTGGGACTACAGGCGCCCGCCACCACGCCCTGCTGATTTTTTTTTATATTTTTAATAGAGACGGGGTTTCACCGTGTTAGGCAGGATGGTCTTGAACTCCTGACCTTGTGATCCGCCTGCATCGGCCTCCCAAAGTGCTGGAATTACAGATGTGAGCCACCGCGTCTGGCCAAAAATAGCAAACCTTTCTAAAGATGTTAAGATTGAAAAACAGGCCGGGCGTGGCAGCTCACACTTGTAATCCCAGCACTTTGGGTGGCCACGGCATGCTGATTTCTTGAGGTCAAGAGTTCAAGACCAGACTGGCCAACATAGTGAAACCCTGTCTCTACTAATAATACAAAAATTAACTGGGCGTGGTTGCGCACACCTGTAGTCCCAGCTACTCGGGAGGCTGAGGCAGGAGAATCGCTTGAACCCGGGAAGCGGAGTTTGCAGTAAGCTGAGATCATGCCACTGCACTCTAGCCTGGGTGACAGAGTGAGGCTCTGTCTCAAAAAAAAACACACACACTTTGTAACTCTTTCTAAACTGGAGGGTCTTCTTGGAAGGCAGAAATCTTTTAAGAGTACAGCCTAGTTCCCTCCACCACTCTCTGCAAATCGCTTTCTTCCCCAGGTCATTCTGTCCCAAAATTATTTTAAAAAAAAAAAGTGATTATAACATCTTATCCTAATGGAATGTGGGCCAAACACTGCTGAACTCTTTACGTATGTAAGTTTGCATAGGCAAAAACTCTTGGATTTAGGGGCTCTCGTGTTCATTTTATAGATGAGGAAATAAGACTTGGCAAGGGAGTCCATCACCAGGAACCGGCAGAGCATTGCGAACCAGTAATTCAGATTTCAAAGCCTGTGCTTAGCTGCTCTCTATAAGGACCCCAGGGGCTAGCAAAACGCAGTCAACAAGTCAAGCCCAGGCACTTGGAGCGCCAAGGGCCCCCGACCACAGGGTTCCTGGGGCTCCGGTTCCTCCCGGCCACTCTGCCCCAGGATTTCCCTCCTCCCGTTCCCACAATGCCTCCCAGGAGCCAGTCATCGTGAAGGATCCAATCCTCGGGGCCGCCGGGGGACGGGGGCCCCTAAGGCAGCGGAGTCCCAGGGCTGCAAAACCCGGCCTGGCTCCTGCTGTGTGAACGTGGAGCCAGGCCGCTGGGGCAGAGCAGGGACAGGACGCGAGAAAGGGACACGGGCTGAATGGGCGAGGGGTGTTGGTGGGCGACTGCGTTATCTGAAGCCATAAACTTAACAGGACGTGGAACCCCGGGCAGGGCGTCCCACACCCACAGACTTTGAATCCTGGATGGGCTTTCCAAGGCCAGGCCCTGGCGCCTCCTCCACCCCACCCCAAGCCCAGCCCAGGCACCCCCACCCCGGCCCACCCCGGCCCACCCCCGACGCCGAGCTCCGCCAGGTGGAGTAGCGCATCCCGAACGGCAAGCAGCGTCCCCTTCACCCCGCCCCCGCCCGCCCCGCGCCCCGCCACGCTGCCGGCGCAGAGGTCCAGGGTATGACTCATTCTGTGACTCCCGCACTAGAAGCCTCCGGGCGCCAAAGGCCTCACTCAATATTTGCGGTTTGAACCCAGACATCCACTTCTTTCTCCTAGAAGCATAGAATCCCACCCAACTCCTATGTAAAAAAAAAAAAAAAATCACAAAGCACCACTGGGACCCTTGGGGTAGGCCGGAGTAAAAGGCGAACCTGGAGGAGGGTAGTCCAGAACAGCTGGGGACTGCACCAGGGTGATAGCTTAAAAGACGATCAGAACTCGGGTTGGAGTGAGAACAATAACTGTATTATTTTCTATAATTTAGGGACAGAAGACCTGGGGAAGAACGGGATTTGTAGAGCAGGGGTGGTGGGAACTAGGCTTACCTTAAGTTGTCGCTCTCTTCCAAGCCCTCCAGTTAAGGGAAGGAGAAGCCCCAGGATTCATTCCGGCTGGTCAGACCCTCCCCCAACCCTCACCCGCCCAAACCAACTGCACCGGGAGGGTGAGTCGGAGGATGGAAGAGGAGAGTGTCGCCAGGGCAGGTGAGGCCCAGCAGGAGCCAGTTGGGGGTGAGATGTGCACAGGGACCGGGATACTAGGAGAAAGGGGGCGCGGGCACATCCGCACGCAGGGGGGACCCTCACCTTGTCTATGAAGGAGGCAAAACTTGTTGTTGAGGCTCTTGGATCTGCTCCTTCTCCTGGAGTGCGCACGGACGGCCTGGATGTCTGGTGTCACCTCCAGTTAAGGGGGCTCAGCAGCGCTCCTGGTTGACCGTGGACTGCGGTGATGCCCTCCCATGCGCTGGCCCCACCATAGCTGCCGCCCAGGCCACCCCGGAAAGCTGACTGCTTCCCACTCGGGAGTACGCTCGAGGAGCTGATGCGGGCACCAGGCCCACTCGTGTAGGAGCGGCTGCTGAAGGCCCGGGGCCAGAGGTGGACACCTTGTAGGACTTCTGGGTCACCCTGATGGACATGGTGGAGGCAGGAGTGGAGGCAGATGGGCCGAACCAGGAGGAGATCCTAGAAGGAGCGGAGATGAGGAGAGCGTTCAGGAATGGCCTTTTATAAAAGAAAGCCCAGCCCCGGGGGATGGGGGGGAAAGGCCTCGTACCTGAGTGGCTAGGCCCAGAGGGGGCTGGGCCTAACCCGTCACCTGCCACCTCCCGGCAGGACTCAGGTGGGGGCAGCAGAGAGCTGCTGCCACCCAAGGGCCCGCTCCAACCCTGGAGCCCACTCCAGCACCACCCCCAGAAACCCAGGAAAAGGCAATTCAGTGAATATGAAACTGGAAGAAATCCTGTCCTGGCACAAGCACCTGTAACAAGGAGACTTGCCTGGGCCACCCAGCCACTACAACCCTGACTCCTGGGTCTTGTCTCCTTCCCTCCTGGGGGAAATAAACTGGATTCTGGGAAGTATGGCAAAAAGGGGTCTCCTAGCATTTGGGTCTCCTCTGAGCTGCAGACACCCCAAAGAAACTCTCCTGTGTTCTCCCTGATTGAAGCGATTACAAGGGCCTGCCTGGGCTGGATGACAGAACAGCTGGAGTCCAAAGCCTTGAATCTGAAATCAACCATTTGCCTCATCTCTCCAGGTTACTGTTCTACCCCTAGCACCTGTTGCAATGCCAAGAGGGTCTGGGTAGATATTTGTGGAATGAGTGAATGAATAAAAAAAATTACACACACACACGCACACAGAGTGGCTGTTGTCCCTCTGCATCTGAAGGTGCAAGATAAAAAGAGATCCAAGGCCAGGCGCCGTGGCTCACGCCTACAATCCCAGCACTTTGGGAGGCTGAGGCGGGCGGATCACAAGGTCAGGAGTTCAAGACCAGCCTGACCAACATGGTGAAACCCCATCTCTACTAAAAATACAAAAATTGGCCGGGTGTGATGTAATCCCAGCTACTCAGGAGGCTGAGGGAGGAGAATCACTTGAACCCAGGAGGCAGAGGTTGCAGTCAACTGAGATGGCGCCACTGCACTCTAGCCTGGGCAACAGAGCAAGATTCAGTCTCAAAGGAAAAAAAAAGAGAGAGAGGGATCCAACACAGCTCTTTTCCTGAACATAACCCAGGGGCCTCCTCTCCTCCCAAGATCCTAGGATCCCCTGGGCCAGGTGAACACTGTAGGCCTCACTGCAGGGCCTAGAGAATGACGAGCAAGACTAGAAGGCAGAGAACACAGGGCTGGGGGGGCCAGAGGAGATGGGAGCTATGTCAGGGACTTCATAGTTCTTACTGCTCTTTGCGGGAGTCACTCCCATTTCTCCCAGTGGTGAATAATGGGAAGTGAGACAGGATGGCAAGGGGTACAGTGGAGTGACGTGGCACTGGTGGTGCTACCTAGACCCTCCTGCTTTTCCCAGTCTCCCAACGGGCCAGAGGAAATAGAGGAAGAGTCCCTGCACCTGTCTCCCTGATCCCATTATCAAAGTGAGTCAGGAGGGCAGGTTGGGACGTAGCATGCACCTGTGGGAGGTTGGAGACTGGGGAGCTGAGCAAGGCACCCCAGGCCTGGGTGGGGCCGGGTGGGGCACGCTGTGGGTGGAAGGCAGGAGGTTTAGGTCCCCAAGGCAGAGATTCCACCTGCAATTACCTGATGGCTGGGGCTGGGTTCTCTGGAAGATACTGCAGGGTGTGTTGTGGGGCCTGGATGAAACTGAACTGGGAGGACCAACAGATGACAGCCAGATCCCCTTGAGGAGAGGGACAGGTGACACACAGCCCTGACCCAGCGAAGGGGGTGACCACCTACTAGGAGGACAGATGTACAGTTTCCTCCCCATCCTTCTCTAGGAGAGACACCCAGGCTCACAGAAAGATAGGCATATAGGACCCCTACCCAGAAGGACAGAGACACCCAGAAGCCCCCTCCTTGGAGGACAGACATAAACCTAAAAAGACAGACACACAGACAAGCTCTCTTCACAATGCATGCATACGTACACACACACACACACACACACACACACACACACACCCCCACATTGAAGTCCCTTCCCGAAAATGCACAGATCCCCAGAGTGGGCACAGAGAGTGGCTCCTTCTCCTCCCCTTCCTCCCCGCCCCAGCCCCTGCCCCCTGCTGTGCTGAATGGAGCTAGGGAAATTCAGTTAGCACCTGTTTACACCAGGCCTTCTCCCAGCTCCTTTAAACGATGCCTACTTTTCCGAAGACTGATTGGAATGCATGCTACCCCCTCCCCAATAAACACCCTCACCCACCAGGGCTGAGAAACTTTTTCCAGAAGACCAAAGGGAGAAGGGCTGGGCCCAGTGCCAAACCTGGGACAGGGAAGGCGGAAGGAGGCAGGGAGGGGCTGGTCAGACGGGTATGGCAGGCCTGGAAAGGGAGGACAGGCGCTCTCCCTATCTTCCCTCCCCCACACTGCTGTTAGAGGGAGCAGGAGGCACTCAGGTCCTGCTCCTAGGCAGCACAAGGAGCAAAAAAACAGCATTCCAAAGCCCTTCCTGACATTTCAGTCCCCTCCACCCCACCTTTCTGGATCCCTGGTTCTAGGAGTGTCTCTTGTTTAAGGTGAGGACAAAGGGGGTTTCCAGGGACCCTGCAGTATGCAGGCTGGAGGACTGACCCAGACCTTACCCAGCCAGGGAAAGCCCCTTTTTTCTGGGGCAGCCCAGAACAGTCCAGGGCCAGAAGTGTTTGTGTCTCATTTGTCAGCTCGCTATTGCCCAGAGACCCCAGCCAAACCCTCCCCCAGATGCTCCAAGCCCAGCCTCAGTGCAGGAGAAGAGGCCAGAGTTGGCCTCTCTGATGGCCCCTGCCTGGGATTTCAGGGTTAAAGGCAGAAGGGGAAGGCCCCTGGGACTAGGGCCAAGTGGTGAGGGAAGAGAGAACCAGACTGGGGCGGGCCCACAGGTACAACTCCTTGTAAGGCATTGTGGTCTACACACAGCTGCCTGCCCAACAAAAGGGAACAACATGTTTGCGGTGCCTGCCTTACCCAGACAACTCTGCCTCAAACCGCCTTTCCTGGAGAGTGAACCAGGGAAGGAGGAGACACTCCCTGTGGGCCAGGAGTGAGGGTCAGGCCCCCCTACTTGTGATGGTGCAGGATAATTCAGAGAAGGACCCGAAACCCTGAGCAGTGGCATGAAGTCTTGGGGCCAGTGGGGTAGGCAGGTAGCTGTTATCATCACTCATGATCATGGGAAGAGATGGTCTGAACAAGTTTTGCTTGGTGTTCAGGACTGATGATCTCATTCGCTGCAGCATTGTTCATAATAGCCAAAGAGTAGGAACAAAACAAATGTCCACCAAATGATGAATGGATTTTTTTAATGTGGCATATCCATACAATCTAATGTTACAATTAAAAGGAATGAATTACCGAGGCATGTTGGGTGTAGATGAGCCTTGAAACCCGTATGTTAAGTGAAAGGGGACAGTCATAGAAGATCAGGTACCCTCTGATTCCATTTGTATCACATGTGCACAATAGACAAAGCATAGAGACAGGAAGTAGATTAGTGGTTGCCTAGGGTGGGGAGGAATGGAGGTGAGTGCTAAAGAGCGTGGGGTTTCTTTTTGGGGTGATGAGAATATTCTAAATTTGATGGTGGTGGGCAGGCACAATGGCTCTACCTGTAATCCCAGCACTTTGGGAGGCCAAGGCAGGAGGATTATTTTAGCCCAGGAGTTTGAGACCAGCCTGAGCAACATAATGAAACCCCCGTCTCTACAAAAAATACAAAACTTAGCAGGGCATGGCGGCACATGCCTGTAGTCCCATCTGCTCTGGAGGCTGAGTTGTGATGATCACCTGAGCCCGGAAAGTTGAGGCTGTATGCATTGAGTCAAGATTGTGCCTCTGCACACTAGCCTGCCTGGGAGACAGAGTGAGACTCTGTCTCAAAAATAAATAAATAAATAAACAAACAAATAAACAAATTAGATGATGGTAAAGCTGCACAAGTCTGTGAACATACTAAAAACCACTGAACTGCAAGCTTCAGATTGTTGAATTATATTGTATGTGAATTACAGCTCAACAAAGCTATAACAAAAAGATAACCACAAACGCATAAATGAGCTACATATAAAAAGCAGGGCCTTTGTGCCCAGCATAAGGGGTCAGGGGAAAGAAGGAAAGAGTTTGTTTTAAGATGCCCCAGGTAGAGGCTTTTTGCCTCTGGGTTAAGGCAGTGACCCAAAAGTACCCGAAATCCCTTTAAACGATGGAGCATTTTAAAATGTTATTGTTGGCATAGAAGTAGCTGCATTTAGCATTGAGATAGCAGAATAATTTGTTTAAATAGGAAGCCACAGGTGGTGGGTACACTCCTCAGCAAGCAGCATCATGAATAATAGAGTCAATTCGAGTGCTAATTTTATGTTGTGTGCCTCAAGGCTAAAATTTTTCATTGTCAACGCTTAGCAAATGGTGATTTTTTACTCTTGATCAGTGGTGGATCTGATGATTAAAGCCAGCCAGGATGGAAATGGACTGCCTAGAGAGGGAACAAGCTCCTGTCCCTGGAGACATGGAGAGGGACCTTGCTAACCAGCTGTCCACTGGCTCAGTGGGAGGGGGCGTCTCACATTTGCTAGGGTTTGAATTAGAATGTCCAAGTCCCACCAACTCTGAAAGCCTTTGATCCACTTCCACTACCGTAGAGCTTTACATACTGAAGATGAAAATCTACAAATGTTCTCTGGTTTGAAATTTTGGTTGTGATAAAAGATATGATTAGAAATTATTAGAACAAGAGTGAGGGAGGACAGCACAGCCTTGTTGTGGAGGAAGGAGACACAAGTCCAACAGCCTGGAGATGATGAGGTCTCCCACACTTTTTTTTCTTTTTTTTAGAAACAGGATCTCGCTATGTTGCCCAGCCTATCTCGAACTCCTGGATGCAAGCAATTCTTCTGCCTCAGCCTCCCAAAGTGCTGGGGTTACAGGCGTTAGCCACTGCACACAGCCTGTCTCTCACACTTTCAACATCCTGTCACCCTCCTCTCCACTGACACCAAACCAAGAATATCATCCCACTGGGTGAGCATGAAGCCTAGGTGGAAGGTCCCAGCTATGGCTCAGTCCACAGAGTCCTTCCCCTTAACTCTAGTTCTCCATCACATCAAGATTGCCCGTGGGAGATTATAAAAGTACACATGCTCAGGCCGCACCCTGTCTGCATTTTCAAGGCTTCCTCTGTGCAGTCAGAGTCAGGCACCATGCTTTAGCTCTGGTCCCACCACCAAGACCCTTAGGAACACAATTCCTTCCTCTTCCCAGAGGAAATAGGCCAGAGCTCAAATCCAGAGCACTGCAGAGTTCCTGCTTATAAAGGGTGAAATACTCTGTCCCTCAGGAAGGAAAACAGAGTGGTTCAGTCCCCAGAACCTGACACTCCACCACCGTTGGCCAGGGCCACAGAGACAGAGACTACAAGAGGACAGACACAAATGGGTCCCACTCCTGACAGTGAGGACAGCAGTGCCGGAGACTTGAGTGACGGGAAGTGGAAGTTATTGAGAGTATTTCAAGGATTTCAAGGAAACTTCAGAAGCTGACATTGAGATAGGGGAAGCCCTCATGGTGTTCAGGCAACTGGACAGGAGTGCAGGAGAGGAAGGACAAACAGGAAGGACATGGGGCTCAGCTATAGGCATCCTGCCCACCCCCACCCCAGCCCTGAGGATTCCCCTGGCCTGCGTGCTTAGCACTGGAGCTGATATCCAGAGGCCCACTGTTCTGATTTTCCTGCTGGGCAACCTGAGGACAAAGGTGAGAGTGGCGGGCAGGGACTAGAGGCCTTTATTCCTTCCTGTATTCACCCATTCATTTATCCACATATTTGCTTATCAGACACTAGTCTAAAAAATTTTGAGAGATGAGCTATTTGGGTCCTCTCAAACCAAAGGAGGCAGGAGCCTCCTTTAGCCAAAGCGAGGTATTTCCTGAAAGTCCCTGTTGAGAAGTGACCATCAGGCCAGACGCGGTGGCTCACACCTATAATCCCAGCACTTTGGGAGGCCGAGGCGGGCGGAACACCTGAGTTCAGCAGGTGTTCACCCGATTCTGGTATTCCCCGCTTCACCACCACCATCAACAAAAGGTTTATGATTCTGTGTACCTTTCAAGGACTCTAAAAAATTTGGCGTCAGTCTGAAAATAATGAGAATTTTCAGGAGGGTAGAGGTGAATGATGATACACAGGTGTTTTTGAACAGGTGTCTTTATATGCGTGTATCCATATAAATCCAAAGCACACATGTTTGATGGTTATCTCCCAGAACAAACAGCCCCCTTAACAGGCCCGTCTCCCACCCTGTGGGCACACAACCTCAGTCTATAGCACACACGCCCTCTTGTCCCTCACATACTCTCTCAGGTTCACATACGCCCCACCTGCCCTCTCACTTGCATGGCCTGACACACAGGCCAAGGTGCAGTAACACCTCAGATCCTCATCTCAGGCACAAGCATGTGTGTGTACCACCCATCAGAGTTCCGTGCATACCACCTTCCTACGAGCATCACACACACACCTGTGCACACACAGCCGTATATAACACACATCCAAACCCAAACACACGGTTACACGTTTGTTTGTTTTTCTTTTATACAGACAGAGGTTTCACTGTGTTACCCAGGCTGGTCTCAAAATCCTGGCCTCAGGCTGAGAAAGGGGGCTCACGCCTGTAATACTAGCACTTTAGGAGGCCAAGGCCAGTTGATTACCTGAAGTCAGGAGTTCAAGACCAGCCTGGCCAACGTGGTGAAACCCCATCCCTACTAACAATACAAAAATTAGCTGGGCATGGTGGCCGGCACCTGTAATCCCAACTACTCAGGAGGCTGAGGCTGGAGAATCGCTTGAACCAGGGAGGCAAAGATTGCAGTGAGCCAAGATCACCCCATTGCACTCCAGCCTTGGCGACAGAGCGAGACTCTATCTCAAAAACAAAACAAACAAAACGAAACAAATCCACCAGGTGCAGTGGCTCACACCTGTAATCCCAGCACTTTGGGAGGCCAAGGCAGGCAGATCACCTGAGGTTGGGAGTTCGAGACCAGCCTGACCAACATGGAGAAAATGTCTTTACTAAAAATACAAAAAAATTAGCCGGGTGTGGTGGCGCATGCCTGTAATCCCAGCTACTCTGGAGGCTGAGGCAGGAGAATCGCTTGAAGCCGGGAGGCGGAGGTTACAGTGAGTTGAGATCACGCCATTGCACTCCAGCCTGGGCAACAAGAGTGGAACTCCGTCTCAAAAACAAACAAACAAAAAATCTTTGCCTCAAGCGATCCTCCCACCTTGGCCTCCCAAAGTGCTATAACTCCCAAAGTTACAAGCATGTGCCCCAGCTCCCAGCCAATGGATACACATTCTTGATTGCATATGACTAAAACCCAAGTCAAACAGACTTAAGCATAAAAAGATCATTTATTTGCTCTTATAATTGAGAAGTTCGAGGGTGCATTTGGCTTTCAGCCTAGCCAGATAAGGGGCTCAGTGATATCATCAGGACCAAGACTCTTCCTCCCCATCTCTTGGCTGTTTTCCTCCATGTTAGCTTCATCCTCGGGCAGGCCATCTCCCTGCTGCAAGAAGGGCGACTACTAAGAGAGAACCTCTTTCCGGATGCTTCCTGCTGAAGTTCCAGGGCTGACTCTCACTAGGCTGATGTAGATCACATGCTCATCTCTGAACCAATCCCTGTGGCCAGGGGAATATAATACTGTTATGTATTCTAGACTAGACTAGATCACGTAACAAGACCCTGCGGAGGGGTGATCAGCCCCACCCAACCTATAGAGAAAGGGTGCAAAAAAATGTGATTCGCCAAAAGACCAGGAAGAAATGCTGGACAGGGTCGGGCACCATGGCTCACACCTGTAATCCTAGCACTTTGGGAGGCTGAGGTGGGCGGATCACCTGAGGTCAGGAGGTTGAGACCAGCCCGGTCAACATGGTGAAACCCCGTCTCTACTAAAAATACAAAAAAATCAGCCAGGCGTGGTGGTGCATGCCTGTAGTCCCAGCTGCTCAGAAGGCTGAGACAGGAGAATCACTTGAACCCAGGAGGTGGAGGCTGCAGTGAGCCAAGATCACAGCACTGAACTCCAGTCCAGCCTGGGCAACAGAGCAAGACTCCGTCTCAAAAAAAAAAAAAAAAACAAGAAAGAAAGCAAAAGAAATGCTGCACGGGCAGAAACAACAGATGTTCACTACATACACTAACCAAAATGTACACCAATAAAGAGGTGGAACCAGAGAGGCCAGTTATAAAGATATCCGTGTACACACTGAGCCCTTGTATAAATACAAATACTACCTGGCCAAAGTCTACTTTCTGTACCTTATCAACGGAATATTGATTTCAGATAAATATGATTCAGATGTACGCTATAGGACTTCAGGGGAAGAAGAGGGCCCTTAGAACCAGCTGAGCTTAGAAAAGTAAGATATGGATGGAAAGATCTGGAAATGTGATAAATCACTGGACAGGAACAGGAATCCTATGGAAGAGTAGAAAGGCTAGGTACTGGGGAGGAGGGTGGGACTAGGGGTTTCAGAGGCCAGACAGAGCTTTCTTCTGCAGGTTGCAGGAAGGGAGGAGCAGGGTGATGAGCTTAAAGCAGTGCTTTAGGAAAACTAAGCTGGCTGGGGTGTTCAGGGTAGATGGTAGGGGCAAAACCTAGGGGCAGGAGACTATAAAGGGGGCTACTGCAGAAAGCAAGTCTGGAGGCCTGCGGTGTGGTAGGAGCAGGAAGATAGGGATGGACTCAAGCTAGAACCAATAGGATGTGGCAGTTGACTGCATGGGCATGAGTCCAAGGTCACTCAGCTGCACTTCCAGCAGCTCCCTGCTGAACCCTAGCACCTTCTGTTCCAGCTAGACTGTTCCATGCACTTGCTGTGAGCCACTGGGCTTACCATTGTGTCATCCAATCAGTTTTAGACACAGCTCCTTGGAGACAGAGCAGGTTCCTCCAGAGTCTGTGTCTGGTTCCTGTCTCAGTGCCAGCATCTGCCTGGCATGGCACTGGCCCAGAGTAGATGCTGCAGAGTAAATGTGTAGACCTTCCCCTGAACATGCAGTTTACACTTGCCTTCTTAGCTTGGTTCATCCCACACACATCCCTTCATTCCAGTAACAGCACGATGAGGCTATCTCAAAACCCACCACGGTCCTCAGCAGCAGAAGCAAGTGTGGACAAGCCCGCCTTCTTGCATGCTGACCATGCTGGAGCAGGGTTTGGCTCTTGTCTGACTCCTAGGACTGACCGATGCAAGGAGGTGCCTGGGATAGTGAGGAGAATGGGAACCATATTCCAGTGAGACATAGCGCAGGAGCTGGGAGTGCCAGCCCTGGAGAAGAGGTTCCCAACATGTGTAAAACCTCAGGACTGCCTGGAGGAAGAGGGGACATTCATCTGTGTGACCCAAGGGATATAACCAGCACCAATAGGCAGGATTCCCCCAGAGAGAGACTTCTGTTCCCTGTAATCAATGACTTCCCAAAAGTTGGAGCTTTGTGAAAAGAGAGTCAGCGGCCAGGCACAGTGGCTCACGCCTGTAATCCCAGCACTTTGGAAGGCTGAGGTGGGTGGATCACTTGAGGTCAGGCGTTCAGGACCAGCCTGACCAACATGGTGAAACCCTGTCTCTAGTAAAAAAAAAAAAAAGAAAAGAAAAGAAAAGAAATTAGCCGGGTGTGGTGGTGGTGCACACCTGTAATCTCAGCTAGTTGAGAGGCTGAGGCAGGAGAATTGCTTGAACCCAGGAGGCAGAGGTTGCAGTGAGCCAAGATCGCACCATTGCACTCCAGCCTGAGCAATAAGAGTGAAACTCCATCTCAAAAAAAAAAAAAAGAAGAAGGCTGGGCGCGGGGGCTCATTGCTGTAATCCCAGTACTTTGGGAAGCCTAGGCGGGCAGATCACCTGAGGTCAGGAGTTCAAGACCAGCCTGGCCAACATGGTAAAA
>NW_016823424.1:543325-555244 GCF_001698545.2 Rhinopithecus bieti | reverse complement strand
AAAAAAAAAAAAAAGAAAAGAAAAGAAAAGAAATTAGCCGGGTGTGGTGGTGGTGCACACCTGTAATCTCAGCTAGTTGAGAGGCTGAGGCAGGAGAATTGCTTGAACCCAGGAGGCAGAGGTTGCAGTGAGCCAAGATCGCACCATTGCACTCCAGCCTGAGCAATAAGAGTGAAACTCCATCTCAAAAAAAAAAAAAAAGAAGAAGGCTGGGCGCGGTGGCTCATGCCTGTAATCCCAGTACTTTGGGAGGCTGAGGCGGGCAGATCACCTGAGGTCAGGAGTTCAAGACCAGCCTGGCCAATATGGTGAAACCCTATCTCTACTAAAAATATAAAAAATTAGCTGGGCATGGTGGCACACGCCTGTAATCCCAGCTACTCAGGAGGCTGAGGCAGGGAGAATTGCTTGAACCTGGGAGGTGTAGGTTGCAGTGAGCTGAGATCGCGCCACTGCACTCAGCCTGGGTGACAAAGCAAGATTCCATCTCAAAAAAAAAAAAAAAAAAAAAGGAAGAAGAAGAAGAAAATAGAGTCTGCGTCAACTGGGAAGTTCATGAGGAGGTTTCAGGCAGAAGGTCAAGGGGCCTCTACTGTATCAGCTGGGTTGTTGGAGCCTCAGAAACATGTGGGCCTACTGTATGCACTGCATGCATCACCTCATTTAAATTCATGAAGACCCCCACCAGGCAGAGATGGAAATGTGCCCACATTCACACAGCTGTGAAGGGAAGAACTGGCATCTGAGCCCTGCCAGATGCCGCACAGGTGGAACTGCCCCAAGCCTGCCCATGCACGTTCTGCTGCCCCACAGCCATGTGTGACCAAAACCCAAAGGACAGTGGGTGCAACCAAAAGAATTTCGCAGCCACTTCCTAATGGTGTAAAGAGTTACTTCACCGGCCAGGCGCGGTGGCTCAAGCCTGTAATCCCAGCACTTTGGGAGGCCGAGACGGGCGGATCACGAGGTCAGGAGATCGAGACCATCCTGGCTAATACGGTGAAACCCCGTCTCTACTAAAAAAATACAAAAAACTAGCCGGGCGAGGTGGCGGGCGCCTGTAGTCCCAGCTACTCGGGAGGCTGAGACAGGAGAATGGTGTAAACCCGGGAGGCGGAGCTTGCAGTGAGCTGAGATCCGGCCACTGCGCTCCAGCCTGGGCGACAGAGCGAGACTCCGTCTATAAAAAAAAAAAAAAAAAAAAAAGAGTTACTTCACCAGCTGAAAATGCAGATAGTAACAACTACCTCAGAAGACTGATATGATCATCAGGTAAGGAACAGTGCCTAAAATAGCAGGTTTTCAAGACATGTTTGACTCTCACCAACTTTCCCTGCTTGTACCCCAGCCTTTCCCAAAGCCTTTCTCCACACAATTTCCCCCATCCCCTCACCACCTTCAGACCACCCTCACCCATGGAACTTGGGTTCACATCACTTTGATACATTTGCCCTGTGAGAGTTTAAGCCTTGTGTTTCCCTGCATGAAATAACCTTCTTGCAGAACGGAACAGTGTCTAATGCCTCTCTCAGGGTAGGTGGTCAGGTGGGAGAAAGTGCTAGCTCAGCAGGGTGAAAGGTAACTAGAAGGAGGTGGCAACTAGGTCTATAAGGAGAAGCTTATAGGGTAGCAATAAAGAAATGGCATGTAAAAATCCTCTGTTATGCAAAACAGAAGCTTGCAAATCCAATTTCTAGGGAGCTAGCCATGCAAACGGAGCCCTGCCTACTGACGCCCCCTTGCTTTCCCCAACTCTCAACCCACGGCTCCTTTCCCTGCCAGTGATGGTGGCAGTGGTAGTGATTAGGATTGGGAACAATGGTGATCATGATGGCTTTCTTTTTTGTTTTTTGTTTTTTGTTTTTTGTTTTTGGAGACAGAGTCTCACTCTGTCACCCCGGCTGGAGTGCATGTAGTGGCACGATCTCGGCTCACTGCAACATTCGCCTCCTGGGTTCAAGTGATTCTCCTGCCTCAGCCTCCCAAGTAGCTGGGATTACAGGCGCTCACCATCACTCTCTGCTAAGTTTTTGTGTTTTTAGTAGAGACAGGGTTTCACCATGTTGACCGGGCTGGTCTCGAACTGCTGGCCTCAAGTGATCCACCTGCCTCAGTCTCCCAAAGAGCTGGGATTACAGGGGTGAGCCACCGCATCTATTATTTATAATCCTAAACTAATCCATGAGGAAGGTAACATTGTTCTCATTTTACAGACAAGGAAACTAAAGCCCAGGGTCCTTCAGTTAGTGTGACAGAGACAGGAATTGAACCCAAGTCTGAAGTAATTTTAGAGCTTGAACATTCCCTTTTCAATTATGCTGTTTTATAGTCAGGATCCAATTATCTCCATTAAGAGATGCAATAATGTCAATAACTCAAAAGGGAGGATTCAAAACATGTTTATTATTTTATTTAGCAATCCAAAAGAGCTATACTACATTTATTTATTGAGCATCTGTACTACCTCTCTTACAGTAGGGATCCTGGCAGACTTGGGGGACTCTCCCCATCAAAATGGACAGCCCCAGTCTGGGCACAGTGGCTCACACCTGTAATTCCAGCACTTTGGGAGGCCAAGGCAGGCAGATCACCTGAGGTGGAGAGTTCGAGACCAGCCTGACCAACATGGAGAAACCCTGTCTCTACTAAAAATACAAGATTAGGCCAGGCACAGTGGCTCATGTCTGTAATCCCAGCATTTTGGGAGGCCAAGATGGGCAGATCACGAGGTCAGGAGATCGAGACCATCCTGGCTAACACGGTGAAACCCCATCTCTACTAAAAATACAAAAAATTAGCCGGGCGTGGTGGTGGGCACCTGTAGTCCCAGTTACTTGGAAGGCTGAGGCAGGAGAATGGCGTGAACCTGGGAGGCGGAGCTTGCAACGAGCCCAGATCACACCACTGCACTCCAGCCTGGGTGACAGAGCGAGACTCTGTCTCAAAAAAAAAAAAAATTAGCCAGGTATGGTGGCGCATGCCTGTAATCCCAGCTACTTGAGAGACTGAGGCAGGCAAATCACTTGAACCCAGGAGGCAGAGGTTGTGGTGAGCTGAGATAGTGCAATTGCATTCCAGCCTGGGCAACAAGAGCGAAACTCCATCTGAAAAAAAAAAAAAAAAAAGGACAGCCCCATGAGGGCAGAGACCTTGACTATGTTGTTGACCGTCAGATCCACAGCATTAGATAGGCATCTAACAGGCACTCCACCAATATATGATGAACGAATTCACAAATGGCTGAACCAGCCTGCCAGGTCAGCCTGTGCCCAACTAGGCACAGTGGCTCACACCTGTAGTCCCAGTACTTTGGAAGGCCAAGGGAGGATCACTTGAGGCCAGGAGTTCAAGACCAGCTTGGACAACACAGCAACATAGCAAGACCCTGCATGTGTGCGTATGTGTCTGTAAGAGAGAAAATGAGACAGAGAGACTTAGAGAGCACGCAGCTCAGCTAAAGGAAAGACCTGCTACCCACCACTCTATAACCAACCTGCCCCCCTCCCCATTCCCTGGTCTCTAAGGACTAAGATAACCCCAACCCAGATACAATGACCCATTCATAGGCCATAAGGAAAATCTGCTGACCTGGATGGTGGGAATGGGCTAAGCCTGGGCCAGCCCAGGCCAGTTTAGCCTCAGGGACCTCTTAGTCAAGCTCCCATGGCAACACAACTAATTGTGTGTTTATGCATTCCCTACAGAACTCCAGGCAGAGGCCATCTATTCCCCAAGGCCACATTCTACCTTCTCTCTCCTTCCTTGCCTCCCCAAGTTTCCTGGGTGACTATCCAGGGAACATTAAGACAAGCTTGAGTAGCAAAAGCAGCCTCCAGAACATGGAAGGCAGAGGAGGGAAAGCCTCTCCGAGGGAGAGGACCAGTACTTTTTGCTCACAATTGTCCAGCTGCAAAAGTCAAACTCCCTAGTCCTCCTCCTGGACCCACAGCCTCATGGCTTCAATGGTTCCTACATGTCACTACACTAACCATCCATCCCCAGGCCCCCATGGCCTGACCCTATCCTACTTGACTGCCAGGTCCTGCACAAACTCCCTCTTCACTTATGCAGTGCACAGGCCCAGGGCCCCTCCTTCCTCTCTTTCTGTGTCCCTCTAGCCTGGCTCTACCCCCAAGGACTTCCTTCAGGAAGCCCTCCCAGATGGACTATTCCTCCCAGGCTTCTCCCTCCAGGCCTCCAGCCTGGAGCCTCTGATTGTGCATCCCCAGCTCTGGGCTGATCTCCCAGAGCTGGGCATGGGTTCAGCTATTCCCCCATGGCCTAGGAGTTTCCTTAAGGTGGTAAAGCTTTTAATTCTTACAGAAACTATAAAATAAGCATTATCTGCATTTTAGAGTGGAGAAAACTGAGCCTCAGGATTAAAAGCAATGTGTGCTGCTTGGCACAGTGACTCACGCCTGTAATCCCAGCACTTTGGGAGACCAAAGTGGGAGAATGGCTTGAGGCCAGGAGTTCAAGACCAGCCTGGACAACATAGCAAGACCCTGTCTCTGCCCTCCTCCTCCACAAAAAAAAAAAAAAAAAAAATTGTTCTAATTATCCAGGCAGAGTGGTGCACACCTGTAGTTCCAGCTACTTGGGAGGCTAAACGGGAGGATAACTGGAGTTTGAGGCTGTAGTATACCATAATTGCACCTGTAACAACGGCACTGGATGACAGAGTGAGACCCTGTTTCAAAAAAAAAAAAAAAAATGTAGCAAATGGGAGAACCAGAACTGGACCCTGTCTCCCTCCAAAGCCTCCTCCCTACCTTATACCTCCCTCTTTCCCTGAAGACAGTACCATATGCCAGGCACTCCCTGTACCATAGGTTTTTATAACCGCATTTACTCCTCACAATTAAATCTGTCAGGAGGCCGGGCGCGGTGGCTCACGCCTGTAATCCTAACACTTTGGGAGGCTGAGGTGGGTGGATCACTTGAGTTCAGAAGTTCAAGAACAGCCTGGACAACATGGCTGAACTCCATCTCTACTAAAAATACAAATTAGCCAGGCGTGGTGGCACATGCCTGTAACCCCAGCTATTCGGGAGGCTGAGGCAGGAGAATTGTTTGAACCCAGGAGGCAGACATTGCAGTAAGTCGAATTTGCATCACTACACTCCAGCCTGGGCAACAGAGCAAGACTCCGTCTCAAAATAAATAAGAAAACAAACCTATGAGGAAAGTACAAATAGCCTCATTTTACAGATGAGAATATGAAAGCTCAGAAACTTTCCATCCACTTCTTAAGTCATGTAGCATCTAAGGGCCAGGGTCAGAATTCAACCCAGCTCTTCTGGCTCCAAAACCCAAAGTTTAGTTTCTCAGTCCCCTGGGTCTAGGCAGACAGGCTGGGAGATGCAGGAGGCAGGAAGGCAGATTCTGCAGGAGGCATGAGAGCTTGAACTGATCGGCCAGCACCTCCGATAAAGGAAGGTGCCTTCCAGAAGACCTCCAGGAGCTTCCCCGCTGATCTGGGGAGACTCAGGAGGCCCAGGACAGCTGTGTGAGGGCTCGTTAGCCAGGCTCCCAGCTCCCTACCCTCCCACTCATCCTGTGAACTGACCCTCCCTCACATCACTGCACTTCTGCAAATTCCTACCACTACCTCCAAAGTGCTCTAGGATGTGTGATTAAAATCAGAGTGTTCTAAGGTTTATGATGAAAATTAAATGAAATTAAGTTAAATTTTTGTTTTGAGAATTGTTTTAGACAATTCCTAGAACAATGTGCAGTAGGAGGAAAACATACGTTTGGAAATCAAATAGCCTATGTCTCAACTTGGTCGCTTAATTGCTGTGTGACATTGGACAAGTTACCGCTCCTTTCTGAACTAGAGCGGCCTCATCTATATAATGAAGGGGTGGACCATTTATTTCTAAATTATTTTTATTATTAATTATTAATTTTTGAAATTATTTTAAAAGTATTTGTATTATTACATTTAAATTAATATGGATTTGAGAGCTTTGAATTGCCTAAAGTGCTTGCAGTGTAGTGAGAAAAGCGCTATACTTTTTTTTTTTTGAGACAGAGCCTCGCTCTGTTGCCCAGGCTGGAGTGCAGTGGCATGACCACGGCTTGCTGCTACCTCTGCCTCCCGGGTTCAAGCGATTCTCCTGCCTCAGCCTCCCAAGTAGCTGGGATTACAGGTGCCCACCACCACGCTTGGCTAATGTTTGTATTTTTTCAGTGCAGATGGGATTTTACCATGTTGGCCAAGCTGGCCTCAAACTGCTGACCTCGGGTGATCCGCATGCCTCAGCCTGAGACGAGGTGTGAGCCACCCACCGCACCTGGCCAAAAGCATTATACTTAAAATCATACTTGATTTGGGCTCTCAGCTTTTGTTCTCTCATCTGTAAAATAAATTAGATTGAGGCTGCAGTGAACTATGACAGGCCACTGCATTCTAGCTTGAGTGACAGAGCCAGACCCCGTCTCGAAAAAATAAATAAATAAAATTTTAAAAATAAAATAAATTATATGATGATGTTTGTAAAGCTAATTGCTTGTATAGGACTCTACTGTGATGGGAAAAGACCATGCACTCTTCTCTAAGAATTCACCCTTCCTTCTCTCTTTTGCCTTCCTCCCCTCAGCTGAAGGGCTCCTGGAGTGAAGCGGATCCTCAGCTGTACTCTGTGGTCTGAGGCAACAGCCAATGCACAGAGGAGCATCCTCTCCTTAACTAAGCACTGAAAGGAAGTGAAAGGGTAGACTGAAGGAAGGACTTACTAATTCAAGGAGTCATTGGAGCAGAAGTGAGTGACCAGGAATGGGGAGGATGCTTCTGTGGAAAAGGAACAGGGCTAGGCCCCCTTCTCACTGGTCCTAGACCAGATCAGGCCTGCCCAGAGGCCAAGAAAAAGATGGGGTATAGACCTCAATGGGGCAAGGCCAGGATGATGGAGGGGATACCTTCAGGGGAGGAGGTGCTAGGCAGGTTTCTGAAAATGGTGCGTTCAGACAGCTCACTACTTCCTGTAGTAATTCCTGGAAAAGAATGAGTAAGACAAGGTCGGGCCCGGGAGGAATGCAGCTGGAGGAGGTGTGTATGCACAGTCTCCCCAGAGTGAGCCAGTACAGAGCCTTAAACCTTATCTCCTTCCTCTGAAGAGCTGGGATAGCTATCTCTGGCTCCCAGGGGCTCAGGCTGAGTCAGCGCTGGAGGCTGGGAGAGATTATGGGCCCCGAAGCATACCTAAAACTGTGGGACCATTCAGCACTTAGGTATGAATGGAATCATATAGGGTCTGAAATGTTCACCATTTTCAGAAACCTGCTCAACACCTCCTCCCCTGCAGGTATCCTGGCCTTGCCCCATTGAGACCTGAAGCGTGGTACAGTCGGGAATGAGATTGGAGCCAAAGGGATCTCTTTGGCGAGGTGGGGTCAAAGAGATAGTTTAGGATGATTCATCTCCACAAAGGTAGATTCCTACCAGCCAGCCCCAGGCCAGAAATTTCCCCTTCCAGGAAAGCTGGGCTCCAGGGCTGGGTAACACTATCACCTCAATTATCCCTCTGTTCCTGAGTTTTAGGGGTTATGCATAGTTCTTAATGGGGCCTAACAGCTTCTTTGTCTCTTCCAGCCCTCTATCTTAGAGGACAGGAGGTGGAACCTGCCAACAAAGGGACCCAGGTTCACATTCCAGGGCTGCCTTTCTCTCCCCCTCCGGGCCCATTACTCTGAGCTGGGCCCCGGGTAGGGGATGAAGCAGGAGAAAGGAGGCAGTGTTCTCATGTTCTCTGTGTCCCTGGGAAATTCCCCACCTCCCTGCCAAGCTCCCTCCTAGCAGGCTGGTGAGACCTGCCCTGGAGACAGGCTGGTGCGAGAGGCCCCCTCTGCAGAGTGGAAGGGGGTAACATCATTGCCTGTCCTGAGCCTCCTAGACATATACACACTCTCCCTCTGCCTGGTGTGTCCCTGCCCCCTACCACCTCTCCTGCTCGCTCAGGTGTCCTCTCCTGTGCCCAGCCAGATTGATCTTCTACAAACATTGCTTTGATCCTGTCACTCCCCAGCTCAGAGCTTCCCGTTGCCTTCAGAATAAAGGTCAAATTCCTCATCTGGTGGCTGAGGCTTAGCCTTCCCCACCTGGCACTAGCTGCCCTCCCCACCCCACCCCAGGACTGTACCCTCCTCTCTTGAAGCACCTCCTTGTCACCTGCACCTGTTGAAACCTTACCCTTCCTGCAGGTCCTGGCTCCAGCTCACCCCATTCATTCCACAAACATTTGCTGAATGAAAATCATGCATCAGGCACCTCCCCACAAAGCCTGCCCCAGTCNCCTCATCTATATAATGAAGGGGTGGACCATTTATTTCTAAATTATTTTTATTATTAATTATTAATTTTTGAAATTATTTTAAAAGTATTTGTATTATTACATTTAAATTAATATGGATTTGAGAGCTTTGAATTGCCTAAAGTGCTTGCAGTGTAGTGAGAAAAGCGCTATACTTTTTTTTTTTGAGACAGAGCCTCGCTCTGTTGCCCAGGCTGGAGTGCAGTGGCATGACCACGGCTTGCTGCTACCTCTGCCTCCCGGGTTCAAGCGATTCTCCTGCCTCAGCCTCCCAAGTAGCTGGGATTACAGGTGCCCACCACCACGCTTGGCTAATGTTTGTATTTTTTCAGTGCAGATGGGATTTTACCATGTTGGCCAAGCTGGCCTCAAACTGCTGACCTCGGGTGATCCGCATGCCTCAGCCTGAGACGAGGTGTGAGCCACCCACCGCACCTGGCCAAAAGCATTATACTTAAAATCATACTTGATTTGGGCTCTCAGCTTTTGTTCTCTCATCTGTAAAATAAATTAGATTGAGGCTGCAGTGAACTATGACAGGCCACTGCATTCTAGCTTGAGTGACAGAGCCAGACCCCGTCTCGAAAAAATAAATAAATAAAATTTTAAAATAAAATAAATTATATGATGATGTTTGTAAAGCTAATTGCTTGTATAGGACTCTACTGTGATGGGAAAAGACCATGCACTCTTCTCTAAGAATTCACCCTTCCTTCTCTCTTTTGCCTTCCTCCCCTCAGCTGAAGGGCTCCTGGAGTGAAGCGGATCCTCAGCTGTACTCTGTGGTCTGAGGCAACAGCCAATGCACAGAGGAGCATCCTCTCCTTAACTAAGCACTGAAAGGAAGTGAAAGGGTAGACTGAAGGAAGGACTTACTAATTCAAGGAGTCATTGGAGCAGAAGTGAGTGACCAGGAATGGGGAGGATGCTTCTGTGGAAAAGGAACAGGGCTAGGCCCCTTCTCACTGGTCCTAGACCAGATCAGGCCTGCCCAGAGGCCAAGAAAAGATGGGGTATAGACCTCAATGGGGCAAGGCCAGGATGATGGAGGGGATACCTTCAGGGGAGGAGGTGCTAGGCAGGTTTCTGAAAATGGTGCGTTCAGACAGCTCACTACTTCCTGTAGTAATTCCTGGAAAAGAATGAGTAAGACAAGGTCGGGCCCGGGAGGAATGCAGCTGGAGGAGGTGTGTATGCACAGTCTCCCCAGAGTGAGCCAGTACAGAGCCTTAAACCTTATCTCCTTCCTCTGAAGAGCTGGGATAGCTATCTCTGGCTCCCAGGGGCTCAGGCTGAGTCAGCGCTGGAGGCTGGGAGAGATTATGGGCCCCGAAGCATACCTAAAACTGTGGGACCATTCAGCACTTAGGTATGAATGGAATCATATAGGGTCTGAAATGTTCACCATTTTCAGAAACCTGCTCAACACCTCCTCCCCTGCAGGTATCCTGGCCTTGCCCCATTGAGACCTGAAGCGTGGTACAGTCGGGAATGAGATTGGAGCCAAAGGGATCTCTTTGGCGAGGTGGGGTCAAAGAGATAGTTTAGGATGATTCATCTCCACAAAGGTAGATTCCTACCAGCCAGCCCCAGGCCAGAAATTTCCCCTTCCAGGAAAGCTGGGCTCCAGGGCTGGGTAACACTATCACCTCAATTATCCCTCTGTTCCTGAGTTTTAGGGGTTATGCATAGTTCTTAATGGGGCCTAACAGCTTCTTTGTCTCTTCCAGCCCTCTATCTTAGAGGACAGGAGGTGGAACCTGCCAACAAAGGGACCCAGGTTCACATTCCAGGGCTGCCTTTCTCTCCCCTCCGGGCCCATTACTCTGAGCTGGGCCCCGGGTAGGGGATGAAGCAGGAGAAAGGAGGCAGTGTTCTCATGTTCTCTGTGTCCCTGGGAAATTCCCCACCTCCCTGCCAAGCTCCCTCCTAGCAGGCTGGTGAGACCTGCCCTGGAGACAGGCTGGTGCGAGAGGCCCCTCTGCAGAGTGGAAGGGGTAACATCATTGCCTGTCCTGAGCCTCCTAGACATATACACACTCTCCCTCTGCCTGGTGTGTCCCTGCCCCTACCACCTCTCCTGCTCGCTCAGGTGTCCTCTCCTGTGCCCAGCCAGATTGATCTTCTACAAACATTGCTTTGATCCTGTCACTCCCCAGCTCAGAGCTTCCCGTTGCCTTCAGAATAAAGGTCAAATTCCTCATCTGGTGGCTGAGGCTTAGCCTTCCCCACCTGGCACTAGCTGCCCTCCCCACCCCACCCCAGGACTGTACCCTCCTCTCTTGAAGCACCTCCTTGTCACCTGCACCTGTTGAAACCTTACCCTTCCTGCAGGTCCTGGCTCCAGCTCACCCCATTCATTCCACAAACATTTGCTGAATGAAAATCATGCATCAGGCACCTCCCCACAAAGCCTGCCCCAGTCACCTCCGCCAGAAGTGGCCACTCCAATAGAGACCCCAAGAACAGGGCTTTGTTACACTCCTGGACTGGATTACACTTCCTGTGGGCATGTCTGAACTCCCCTCCCTGATTGCAAACCTGATCCACAGTCATTTAGCATGCATTGAACATCCACTATTAATGAGGCATTTTCCATATTTATCTCATTTGACCCTCACAAGGACCTTGGGAGTTCAGTCCTCTTATCGTTATTTACAGATGAGGAATCCAAGGCTCCGAGAAGTAGTAGTCAGGGCTCAAACCGGAGTCCTGGACCCTAAGTCCAGGGCGTGTACATCAGCATCAAGGCACCTTCCTCAAAAGTAGGGGCATGGCTTATACATGTTTCTGCTTCCCTCCACACCCAGCACAGGAACTTGTTTGATTCACTGAATGAATGAATGAATGAATGAATGAATGAATGAATGATTCAATTCTACCCCATGAGTCCTCTTCTCTACTCTGACCCTATCTCCTCTCTCCCACATTACTTTTTTCCTATCTTCTGTCCCTTACCCTGGACCCCAAGGATTCCCACCAAGGGAAGAAAGAAGCTGTGTTTGTTTCATGGATAGCAGAGATGGGAGCTAAGCCTCAGAAGGGTGTCCACAGCCTGGACACAGCCCAGGGAGGAGATTCAGGACAGGAAGACCCCTTCCCCTTCACCACCACTTGGTTTGATAGACCCAGGAGAGTCCCAGTCCTTCTCTCCAACCCTCCCCAACTCCAGCAGGAAATAGGTGGGCCCGAGGGAGCAGCAGAACAAGCCAGAGAACAGTGAGAGGGCGAAGAGGGGCCCAGATTCAGTGACTCACCACCCTTGGGCCTCCCCGGGGGAAAGGGTGGGGAGCCTGGACACTCGGAATTCCTGCCTGTCCCTAGGGAGACACTTGGGTGTTAGGAGGCTGAACAGGAGGAGGAAGAGCTCTGTTTGTCTCAAACTAAGGGGTGGCCATGGCAACAAGGCTGGAGCCATCGGGGCTGGGAGCAAAGGTCCTAGCCAGGGGTGGAGTCGTGAGGGCCCTGCTGCCTGCCTGCCAACTGGGCCACTGTCCATACCATGCCGGCCAGGACTTCTCTGACTGAGCACCCCCTTGTGGGCAGAGCTGAACCTGAAATCTGGGGAGGGGTAGTCCTGAGGGGGAAGCCACCCGCTTTACAG
>NW_016823424.1:534147-541587 GCF_001698545.2 Rhinopithecus bieti | reverse complement strand
TGGCTAACATGGTGAAACCCCATCTCTACTAAAAATACAAAAAATTAGCGGGGCGTGGTGGCTGTAATCCCAGTTACTTGGGAGGCTGAAGCGAGAGAATCGCTTGAACCTGGGAGGCGGAGGTTGCAGTGAGACAAGATCGTGCCATTGCCCTCCAGCCTGTGCAACAAGAGTGAAACTCCATCTCAAAAAACAAAAATAGAAAGGGAATCATCCTTGACTAGTGTCCTGCACCCACTACAGCCCTCTCTCCTTGCCTCTACAGTCAAGCTTCCCAAGAGGGGAGACCATACTCATTCTCAATTTTCACCTCCTACATCCTCAACCCTAGCCACCATCCATGGAAATAGCTAAACCAATGATCAACTCCCAGCCAAATTTGATAGACTCTTTTCTTTTCTTTTCTTTTCTTTTGAGACAGAGTCTCACTCTGTCATCTAGGCGGGAATGCAGTGGCGCGATCTCAGCTCACTGCAACCTCCGCCTCCCGGGCTCACGCCATTCTCTTGCCTCAGCCTCCTGAGCAGCTGGGACTACAGGCGCCTGCCACCACGCCCGGCTAATTTTTTGTATTTTTAGTAGAGACGGGGTTTCACCATGTTGGCCAGGATGGTCTCAATCTCCTAACCTCGTGATCCGCCTGTCTCAGCCTCCCAAAGTGCTGGGATTACAGGCGTGAGCCACCGCGCCCGGCCTGATGGACTCTCTTCAAACCTTTTCTTCTCTGCCTCCCTGGAATAGTGGATACCACTGACCACTCCCTCTTTCTTTCTCTTTCTTTCATTCTTTCTTTCTTCCTTCTTTTTTTTTTTTGACAGATTCTCGCTCAGTCGCCCAGGCTGGAGTGCAGTGGCACGATCTCAGCTCACTACAATCTCCGCCTCCCAGGCTCAAGCCATTCTCTTGCCTCAGCCTCCCGAGTAGCTGGGATTACAGGCACCCACCACCACGCCTGGCTAATTTTTTTGTATTTTTGGTAGAGGCGGGGTTTCACCATGTTGGCCAGGCTGGTCTTGAACTCCTGACCTCAGGTGATCCGCCCACCTCAGTCTCCCAAAGTGCTGGGATTATAGGCATGAGCCACCGCATCTGACCCCCTTTCTTAAAAGACAATTCCTTTGGCCTCCTGACATTGCCTTCTGCATTTCTTGCTATCTCTCTGGCCACTTCTTTCCAGTCTTCTTCCTTGAATCCTTTTTATCTACTCACCACTTACACCTGTCATCCTTCATCTTCTTGGTGGGCCATGCTCCCCTTTGAGACTGTAATGCACTGTCACAGATTGCAAGCATCTCCCATACAGCTCAAGGGGTGCATGCACTTGTGAAAGCCACCCACAGAGGCCAGATTAAGAGCTTTGCTCTTCAGTGTTAGGATTCCCACCTCCCTGCCTCCACCTCTTCAGGCCAATTCCCATCCACTCTCAGCGATGATGACTCCCAGATCATTATCTCCAGACTCTCCTCGGAGCTACAGACCCATGTTTCTAATTGCTGCCTGGATGTTCCACCCAAGCCTCAAACTCACAGGTTCCAAACTCAAGTCGTTATCCAACGCCATCCTCCAGGCCTCACTTCCTCTCATAATTCCTCTCTGGTGGACATCACTGCCTCCAAAGCAAGAAGCCTGGAGTCAGCAAAAATGCTGAGGATGGCACTAGAACCCCTCTCACAGGATTTCTATGTTAAATAATGTGATACATGTAAAGCACATAGAATGGTGCCTGATGCATCATAGATGCTCAGTGTTAGTTATTGTTGTTACTATTATTGCTGCTTATTTCCCCTTACATCCAATTAGACACAAAGTCCTGCCAATTCTATCATCTTTATTTATTTATTTATTTTCTTGAGATGGAGTTTCGCTCTTGTGGCCCAGGCTGGAGTGCAATGATGCGATCTAGGCTCACCGCAACCTCTGCCTCCCCAGTCAAGCGATTCTCCTGCCTCAGCCTTCCAAGTAGCTGGGATTACAGGCATGCGCCACCACGCCCGGCTAATTTTGTATTTTTAGTAGAGACAAGGTTTCCCCACATTGGTCAGGCTGGTCTCAAACTCCCGACCTCAGGCGATCCGCCCACCTCAGCCTCTCAAAGTGCTGGCATTACAGGCATGAGCCACCGCTCCCGGCCGCCAATTCTGTCTTCCAAACTTCCCTTTTTTTTCTTTTTCCTCTTTTTGAGACAAAATCTAACTCTGTCACCCAGGCTGAAGTGCAGTGGCACAATCACAGCTCACTGCAACCTAGACCTCCTAGGCTCAAGCAATCCTCCCACCTCAGCCTCCTGAGTAGCTGAGACCACAGGCATGCACCACCACACCTGGCTAATATTTTTGTTTTTTGCAGAGACAGAGTCTTGCTATGTTGCCAAGCTGGTCTTGAGCTCCTGGGCTCAAGCAATCCTCCCACGTTGACCTCCCAAAGTGCTGGCATTACAGGCAGGAACCTCTGTACCCAGCCCCTAAATTTCCTTTGAATCTATTTTCTTCTGTATATTTCCACTGATTCTGTCTTAGTTTAAGCCATCGTTACTACTAAGCTAGATGATTGCAGTAATCTCCACTCTTGTCTTTTCAAATCTTTCCAAGACATCCGGCTAGAATGTTCTTGTCAAAATGCAGTTCTGATCATGATGCTTCCCCACTTCAAGCTTCAGGGTGTCCCCAGATTCTAAAATAGTTTTCCGGCCGGGCGCGGTGGCTCAAGCCTGTAATCCCAGCACTTTGGGAGGCCGAGACGGGCGGATCACAAGGTCAGGAGATCGAGACCACCCTGGCTAATACGGTGAAACCCCGTCTCTACTAAAGAATACAAAAAACTAGCCGGGCGAGGTGGCGGGCGCCTGTAGTCCCAGCTACTCGAAGGCTGAGGCAGGAGAATGGCATAAACCTGGGAGGCGGAGCTTGCAGTGAGCTGAGATCCGGCCACCGCACTCCAGCCTGGGCGACAGAGCCAGACTCCGTCTCAAAAAAAAAAAGTTTTCCTCAGTTTTTGGTACTTTCCTAGGGAACTTGTTATAGAGATCCAGCCCCAATCCCAGAGAGTATTATTCTGCAGGTCTGGGATGATATTGGGCACCTGCATTCATGACATGTTCCCAATCATAGCTGGTACAAAACAAAGTTGAAAAGCAAGGCAGTGCAAACTCTTCAAGGTCTACAAGGCTTTTCTTGACCTGGTCTTCACTAACCTTTCCCACTTCATCTCCCACCTCTTCCTTTTTCCACTACTCATTGGCTCCCCATATATTGCATATATATATTTGAGGTGACGTTTCACTCTTGTTGCCCAGGCTGGAGTGCAGTGACATGATCTCGGTTCACAACAAACTCCACCTTCCAGTTTCAAGCAATTCTCCTGCATCAGCCTCCCGAGTAGCTGGGATTACAGGCACCCGCCACCGTGTCCAGCTAATTTTTGTAATTTTAGTAGAGACTGGGTTTCACCATGTTGGCCAGGCTGGTAGCAAACTCCTGACCTCAAGTGATCCACCTGCCTCGGCCTCCCAGAGTGCTGGAATTACAGGCATGAACCACCGCTCTTGGCCATATTTTCATTTTTTGTAAAGACAGGGTTTTGCCATGTTGCCCAGGCTGGAGTGCAGTAGTACAATCTCAGCTCACTGCAACCTCTGCCTCCCAGGTTCAAGCAATTCTCCTGCCTCAGCCTCCCACGTAGCTGGGATGACAGGCACCCACCACCACACCAAGCTAATTTTTTTGTATTTTTAGTAGAGACGGGGTTGCACCATCTTGGCCAGACTGGTCTCGAATTCCTGACCTTAGGCAATTTGCCCACCTCAGCCTCCCAGAGTGCTAGCTTTACAGGCGTGAGCCACCACAACAGCCTCACAAAATTACATTTCTACATACTAGCAATGAACAATTGGAAATTCAAACTGAAAAAGCAATATTATTTACAATCAGATTTAAAACATAAAATATCTTCTAATCAAACTAACAAAATATGTGCAAGATTTGTATGCTGAAAAGTACAAAACATTAATGAGAGAAATTAAAGATGTATATGAATGGAGAGATATATTAAGTTCATGGATTGGAAGACTCAATGTTGTTAAGATGATCTTGGAATTGATCTGCAAGTTTAATGCCATCCCAATAAAAATCTCTGTAGGTTTTTATATAGAAAGTAACAAATTGATCCTAATAATGTGTACAAAAAAGCAAAGGGCCTAGAATAACCAAAACAATTTATTTTTTTATTTTATTTTTTATTTTTTTGAGATGAAGTTTTGCTCTTGTTGCCCAGGCTGAAACTCAATGGCACAGTCTCAGCTCACTGCAAACTCCACCTCCCGGGTTCAAGCGATTATCTTGCCTCAACCTCCTGAGTAACTGGGATTACAGGCACCCACGACCATGCCCAGCTGATGCTTGTATTTTTAGTAGAGACGGAGTTTCACCGTGTTGGCCAGGCTGGTCTACAAACTCATGACCTCAGGTGATTCACCCATCTCAGCCTCCCAAAGTGCCAGGATTTTAGGCATGAGCCACTGCACCCAGCTTCAAAACAATTTTTAAAAAGAATAGCCGGGAATGGTGGCTCACGCCTGTAATCTCAGCACTCTGGGAGGCCGAGGTGGGTGGATCACAAGGTCAGGAGTTCAAGACCAGCCTGGCCAGTACGGTGAAACCCGGTCTTTGCTCAAAATACAAAAATTAGCCAGGCATGGTGACATGCGTCTGTAGTCCCAGCCGCTCAGGAAGCTGAGGCAGGAGAATTGCTTGAACCCAGGAGGTGGAAGTTGCAGTGAGCCGAGAGTGTGCCACTGCACTCCAGCCTGGGTGACAGAGTAAGACTTCATCTCAGGAAAAAGAAGAAGAAGAAGAAGAACATGCATGGCACAGTGGCTTACGCCTCTAATCCCAGCACTTTGGTGGAGCGAGGTGGGTGGATCACTTGGGGTCTGAGTTCAAAACCAGCCTGGCCAATATAGTGAAACCCTGTCTCTACTAAAAAATACAAAAAATAGCCAGGGTGGTGGCACACACCTGTAGTCCCAGATACGCAGAAGATTGAGGCAGGAAAATCGCTTGAACCCAGTAGGCAGAGGTTGGAGTGAGACGAGATCAAACCGTTGAACTCCAATCTGGTGACAGAGCCAGATTCTGTCTCAAAAATAATAATAAACCAAAAGAAAAATGAAAAGAATAAAGTTGGACAACTCCCATTATCTGGTTTCAAGACTTGCCATATGCTGCAGTAATCAAGACAGTGAAGTATACAGCATAAAGATAGATAGGTACAGGTCGGGCGCGGTAGTTCACACCTGTAATCGCAGGACTTTGGGAAGCCAAGGCAGGCGGATCACCTGAGGTCAGGAGTTCGAGACCAGCCTGGCCAACATGGCAAAATCCTGTCTCCACTAAAAATACAAAAAATTAGCTGGGGGTGGGGGGCAGGTGCCTGTAATCCCAGCTACTCGGGTGACTGAGGCAGGAGAACACTCGAACTCGGGAGGCATAGGTTGCAATGAGTCGAGATTGTCTCATTGCCCTCCAGCCTGGACACAGAGAGCGAGACTCTGTGGAAGGAAGGAAGGAAGGGAGGGAGGGAGGGAGAGAGGGAAAAGAAAACCCTTTGTGACCTTGAGTTAGGTCAGGTTTCTGAAATAGGACACAAAAAATGCAAACCATACAAAAAATTTCATAATGAATTTTTTTTTTTTTAGAGACACATTCTTGTTCTATCACCCAGGCTGGAGTACAGTGGTGTGATCATAGCTCCATGTAACCTTCAATTCCTGAGCCTCAACAGTGGTGCCAAGCAATCTCCTGCTTCTGCCTCCCAACGACGCTGGATTTCGGTCAGTCTACTACTCCAAGCACAGCCCGATCAGATTTTTATCAAAATTAAAACTATCAGATCTCCTCTCTAACAACATTGTTTCAAAGAAGATAGCAAAGAGAATGAAATGCTGCGCGTCACGGTGGCTCACAGCCTGTATCCCAGCACTTTGGGAGCCGAGAATGGCGGCATCGACGAAGTCAGCGAGATTGGAGACCATCCTGGCTAACACGGTGACCCCGTCCCTTACGTAAAAATCAAAAAACTAGCCGGCGAGGTGACGGGCGCTGTAGTCAACCATTGCTACCATGCTACTCGGACGAGGACTGAGTGATGCTGAGAAATGGTCGTGAACTCTCGCATACTTGCTTTTCGGGAGCGGAGAGTCTTGCAGTGAGCTGAGTCCCAGCTTCTACCTCGGCTTACCAGCCTAGGTCGAGTCGCGTACGAGACTCCGTTCTCAAACAAAATAAAAAGAAAAAAAGAAAATACAAGGATAAGCCACATCACTGGGCAAAATATTTGCAAAACACATTAACTCAAGTGAATCATAGGCCAATTAGATAAGGCTGGGCGCGGTGGTTCATGCCTGTAATCCCAGCACTTTGGGAGGCCGAGGCAGGTAGATCACGAGGTCAGGAGTTCAAGACCAGCCGGGTGAACATGGTGAAACCTCGTCTCCACTCAAAACACAAAAATTAGCCAGGCGTGGTGGCACACACTTGTAATCCCAGCTACTTGGGAGGCTGAGGCAGGAGAATGGCTTGAACCCAGGAGGCAAAGGTTGTAGCGAGCTGAGATCACACCACTGCACTCCAGCCTGGGAGATAGAGCAAGATTCCATCTTTAAAAAAAAAAAGAAAAGAAAAGAAAATTCTAGGTAAAACAGAAAATCTTTGTGACCTTGAGATAGGCAAAGATTTCTTGTGATCATATCTCATTGCAACCTTGATCTTCTGGGCTCAAGTAATCCCCCTGCCTCAGCCTCCCATGCCTTTAATCCCAGCACTTTTGAAGCTGAGACTACATGTGCACACCATCACACCAGGCTATTATTTTATGTTTTGTGGAAAAGGGGTCTCATTATGTTGCGGAGCTAGATTTCTTGTTGTTGTTGTTGTTGTTGTTGTTGTTGTTGTTGTTGTTGTTACGGAGTTTTGCTCTTGCTGCCCAGGCTGGAGGGCAATGGCGCAATCTCTGCTCACTGCAACCTCTGCCTCCCAGGTTCAAGCGATTCTCCTGCCTCAGCCTCTGAGTAGCTGGGATTACAAGCATGAGCCACCATGTCTGGCTAATTTTTTTGTATTTTTAGTAGAGACGGGGTTTCTCCATGTTGATTAGGCTGGTCTTGAACTCCCGACCTCAGATGATCCGTCCGCCTCGGTCTCCCAAAGTGCTCGGATTACAGGCATGAGGCACTGCACCCATCCGCTAAATTTCTTAAATATGGCATCAAAGCATAATCCACAAAATAAAAACTTGATAAACTGGGCTTTGCCACAGTTAACTTCTCTTCAAAAGACATTAAGAGAATGAAAAGATAACCACAGACTGGGAGAAAATAGTTGCCAATTTCATGAGGAAGAACTTGAATCCAAACATATTTTCTTTTTTTTTTTTTTTTTTTTTTTT
>NW_016823424.1:526008-531310 GCF_001698545.2 Rhinopithecus bieti | reverse complement strand
GGAGGAGGAGCTTACAGTGCGCTGAGATCCGGCCACTGCGCTCCAGCCTGGGTGACAGAGCGAGACCCCGTCTCAAAAAAAAAAAAAAATTTTTTTATTTTTAGTAGAGACGGTGTTTCACAGTGTTAACCAGGATGGTCTCAATCTCCTGACCTCGTGATCCTCCCACCTCGGACTCTCAAAGTGCTGGGATTACAGGCTTGAGCCACCACGCCTGGCCTACAAAAGAATTTTTAAAACCGGCCAGGTGTAGTGGTATGGGCCTGTAGTCCTAGCTCCTGAGGAGGATGAGGCAGGAGTATAACTTGGGCGCAGGAGTTCCAGGCTGTAGTAAGCTATGACAGAACCACTATACTCCAACCTAGGTGACAGAGCAAGACCCTGTCTCTAAAAAAAAGTAAAATAAAAAATAAAAATAAAAAAGGACAGACAATATAGAGTGTTGGTGAGGATATAGAGCATCATGTTACTGAGGGGGTGCAAAATGGTACAGCTACTTTGGCAGTTTCTTAGAAGAATAAACTTGGCCAGGCATGGTGGTTCACGCCTGTACTCCCAGCACTTTGGGAGACTGAGGCGGGCAGATCACTTGAGGTCAGGAGTTCGAGACCAGCCTGGCCAACATGGTGAAACCCCATCTTTACTAAAAATACAAAAATTAGCCGGGCATCATGGCAGGTGCCTGTAGGAGAAGCCAACAGCACCAGGGTCAGAAGGGGCAAAGGACATAAGCACAGGCAAGGCCATTCCTGGTGGGAGCTGGGCCAGGGAGCTGAGGGGCTCCTAGAAGGGCCAGGTTCCCCGACTTCTCTGAGCTTCAGTGCCTGGAGGTTCCTGGGCAGCCACATGCTTCTCAGAGCTGACCGTTCCTCTTCCTTTATCGTTGGAGAATAATCGGTTGGGTTCAAAGCAATGATACTAAGTGTCAGAGCATTCCTCGACTGTCCCACCCCTGGGGGAGAGGGCCTGGCCCAAGCCCTGAGAATCCCTCCCCACCTTCACAGGCAGTGCCAGGGACTCCAAATAGGGTGCTGAAATTCCAGAAGTCTTGATATCAGACTGGGTCCTGCACCCAGCTGCCACCCGCATCCTCCGCCTGCCCCACAGCTGCCTCTGAAGCCTGTACCCTTGCCCCCACCTCCTGTCTCTCTGCAGGTTACCTGACTGCACATTCTGATGACCCCCACTGACCTCTCCTAGCACCCCGTGTTTATTAATTACTTAAACCTAAAGTATTTACAGAGCTCCACCTATGTGCCAGATGCAAGGCTGGGCACAAGGATTCCCATTCTGCCCCAGATTCCTTTTCCTTTGAGTTCCACCCCAGATCTCCCTGTCTCAACAGCTCTGCCCCTAACTCAGCAGCCCTGGGATTTGTCCTGTGGGAGGCCCCCCTGCATGGGTGCACCCTCCACTGAGAGTAGCTGAAGGGAGCCCAGGGGAGCCTCCGAGGCGATCCCCTCCTCCTTCCAGTCCACCCCACCACAGGGCCTTCTCACTGTCTCCAACACAGTGGAGTCACCCTCAGTCTTTGAAGAAGAGGATGGGAATCGGTCTCTCCCTGTTTTGTGTATAGACCCCATCCTTACACCTCAGTTGCTGTTTCAAGCACCTCCCTCCTCCAGGCTGAGCAAGGAATTTCCAGCTTAAACGTTAAAGCAAAGGTGGAAGGACTGCCGGCCTTCCAATCCTCCCTAATTCTCTCATCTCCCCACCACCTAGTTTCCCCAGAGCCATCAGCTCTAGCCCTTTGTGGGAGAATGTGGAGGGGGCGGGAAGAGCTGACCCACCCCTATCAGGTCATCTCTGAGTCTACTCTGAAATTAAACCTGCCTCGCAGGTTCCCACTCCCCTTCTGCTGGACGACGGAATGCAGGACTGATAGTGGGTGGAGAACCATTTCCCCTCCTTCCGGATTCCCCCGTCGAGGCTCATTACTCTTCGTGTCTGTTCTGGGAGCTTCTCACCCTCTCCCGAGACTGTCCTCACAATCACACCATCCCCTTTCCACCTTGCTTCCCACCCCACCCTACAACCCTAGTGCTGGGAATCTGGGGGCCGAGACTTTCACCCCAGGTCTCTGAGAGACTCTCTGACAAAGTGAAAAAGCCCTGAGCCACAGAGGAATCTGGAAGTGATGGGAAGGGGCAGGCTGGTGCTGGAAGCCTGAGGTCGGTATTTGCCCCATGCTGCAAGAAGTCAGGAATGCAGCCATCGACATCAGTAGGAGAGATAAGGTCTAGCTGGCAGCTTTCCCTCTCCAGCCCCCACGCTGCACCTCCACAGGTCCCAGAAGCTTCCTAGCAGTTGGGGTGGGGCAGGGATCAGACAAGGACCTGGGAATGAGCTTGGAAAAAAATTCTAGAATCTGGTTTGATTGCTGGTAGAACTCAAAGTGCCCCAGGGTTTTTAAGTGACTCAGAGAGACAGACTTCAAACCCCTTGAGCCCGTCTTTCTAATTAAATTGACCCCTCTATCTGCCCTCCTGGATGTACTGAAGCCTTCCTTACTTTGAAGGAAGGCTCCAATACAAATAATTAGTATTTGTTTGATGAATGAGTGAGTGATAATTTACATTTACATCCACTGCCACCCAAGAAAATAGACTGGACAGGTCTTACTATTTTCCTTGTACAAGTGAAGAAACTGAAGCTCAGAGTTAGGTGACTTCCCCAAGGTTACACAGCTAGCAAAGTACCCGGGCTGTCTGACTTAAATCTTAGCAATAACAGTAAAAGGCAGTACGTTGCTTGTTGAATCCACATACTTTATTATAAAATTCTGCACAACTTGACAATTCTGGAATTCAGTGGGGGAATGTAAAGGTGAAAGCAAGAGAGACCCCTCTGACTGGAACCTCTTACCTCCCAGAAGCCTTGTATGCAAAACCAGTGGGTATTCATTTGTACGTTATTTTGCATCCCGTTTGCCTCCCAGCCACCAGTAGGCCCTGGCCCTCCCTGGCCAGCTTCCACCCTGACCCATCCCCTGGCTGGCTCCCATTGAGCACTGTGGGGCTCTCCCCACCATTAGGTGACAGATCAGGAACAATCCAGGGTCAGGCTCTTTATCTGTGCTGTGCCTCCCACCTGGCAGGTCCACTGGCCAGGCTCTGCCAGAGTCTCTTCTCTCCCAGGCCTACCCTACTGTTTGTCCTCCCCTTCCCCCTCAGCTGGCAGCTGGATAAGAATCAACAGGTCCACTCCAGAGCAAAGAACAGAGCCAAACGTGTCATACCAGGCCCTGCCAGAAAAATGAGCTGCTGGAGCTGACGAACTTGAAGGCCCAACACCTCGGGGTTCCCCCCAGCACTTCATTCAGTAGAGATGGTCATTCGGCTTCAGGGGGCAGGCAGCATGAAAGCCTCCCTACCTCCATCCTTCTCACGCAGAGGCTGGGGAGAGCGTCCTGGAAGATGCAGTCCCCTGGGGACAGGCTTCAAATCCAGACAGCCTTACAAGAGGAGACAGGGAAAGGACTGGCCAGGAGAAAAGTCCTAGTAAAGAGGGAAGGGGCACTGGCCACCAGGGCTGGGTCGCTGCTATGGTGGTCCTAGGAGTGCCTGCCTGTCCTCTCAGGCCCTGTGCGATGTGGAACACATTACTTTTATTTTATTATTTATTTATTTATTCATTTTGAGTCAGAGTTTCACTCCTGGTTGCCGAGGCTGGAGCGCAATGGCACGATCTTGGCTCACTGCAACCTCTGCCTCCTGGGTTCAAGCGATTCTCCTGCCTCAGCCTCCTGAGTAGCTGGGATTACTGGCAAGTGCCACTGTGCCTGGCTAATTTTTGTATTTTTGGTAGAGACAGGGTTTCACCATATTAGCCAGGCTGGTCTCAAACTTTTTTTTTTTTTTCTTTTTTGAGACGGAGTCTCACTCTGTTGTCTAGGCTGGAGTGCAGTGGCATCGAACTCTTGACCTCAGGTGATCCACCCACCCCGGCCTCCCAAAGTGCTGGGATTATAGTAGTGAGCCACCATGCCTGGCGATGTGGAACACATTAAAATCTCCGTGAGAGATTTTTGGTCTCCTTTGTCACCACCCTACTCTCCCAGCTCCTAGAACTGGGCCTGGCTCACAGTAGGTGTTGAATGCATACTGGTTGAATTGTAAATGCTCAGAATTTGTTTAACTAAGGATGCAGGAAAGGTGATATACGGGTGTGCAGAAGTCGGGACGCATTCCCTGTCCAAATCACAGTGTTCCACTGAGGCAAGTCCCCTGGGAGTGAGGTCGGGAGAGGGGAGGGAGATGGAGGGGGCTCAGAGACTGGGTTTGTTTTCGGGAGTCTGCATCTATTTGCTGAGTGAATGTATGTGTGTGTGCATTTGAGAGCACACCTCTGTGTGATTCGGGTGTGAGTGTGTGTGAGGAAACGTGGGCAGGCGGGGGAGTGTTTGGGAGCCAAGTGCAGCTGGGGTGTGAGTGTGTAAACCAGCAGCTGTGAGGCTCGGCATTGCTTCTCCTCCTCTTCTCCAGCTCCCAGTCTTTCTTCCCTGGGACTCCTGGGGTTCCAGGATGCCCCCAAGATCCCCTCCGCAGGTGGATAATTTGGGCTGCAAGTTGAGGACAGCTAGAGGGATTCACAGGCCATTCCACCCGCACATCACCAGACCCGCAATTGAGGACAGCTAGAGGGACTCACAGGCCATTCCATCCGCATATCACCAGATCCCCAAATTTCTTTTTTTTTTTTTTGAGACGGAGTCTTACTCTGTCGCCAGGCTGGAGTGCAGTGGCGCGATCTCGGCTCACTGCAACCTCCGTCTCCCGGGTTCAAGCGATTCCCCTTCCTCAGCCTCTCAAGTAGCTGGAACTACAGGAGTGCAGCATCACGTCCGGCTAATTTTTTGTATTTTAGTAGAGAGGGGGTTTCACCATGTTGGCTAGGATGGTCTCCATCTCCTGACCTCGTGATCCGCCCGCCTCGGCCTCCCAAAGTGCGAGGATTACAGGCGTGAGCCACTGGGTCCGGCGAAGACTCCCAAATTTCAAACTCGCCAGCACCTCCTCCACCTGGGGGAGAAGGGCATAAAAACGTCATTTCCTGCCCTGAAAGCAGCCTCGAGGTCCAACAACACCTGCTGCCCGTGTCCGTGCCCTGTTGGCCACCCCGTTTCTGGGGAATGAGCGGGGCTTGGCAGGGCTGCGCGGAGGGAGCGGGGGTGGGGCCCGGGGCGGGGCGGCCCGGAGGGCGCGGGCTCCGCGCCGTCCACCTGTGGCTCGGGCTTCCGAAGCGGCTCCAGGGCGGGGGCGGGGCCTCACTCTGCGATATAACTCGGGTGGCGCGGGCCGCC
>NW_016823424.1:520977-522431 GCF_001698545.2 Rhinopithecus bieti | reverse complement strand
TTGAGACGGAGTCTCGCTCTGTCACCCAGGCTGGAGTGCTGTGGCCGGATCTCAGCTCACTGCAAGCTCCGCCTCCCGGGTTCACGCCATTCTCCTGTCTCAGCCTCCCGGGTAGCTGGGACTACAGGCGCCGCCACGTCGCCCGGCTAGTTTTTTGTAGTTTTTAGTAGAGACGGGGTTTCACCGTGTTAGCCAGGATGGTCTCGATCTCCTGACCTCGTGATCCGCCCGTCTCGGCCTCCCAAAGTGCTGGGATTACAGGCTTGAGCCACCGCGCCCGGCCGAGGGTTTCATATAGATTGGGGTGTAGAAGGAAGAGGGCTCTGTATTCTTGGAAACACTTCTCAGAGACAGAGGAGGGAGCAGTAGATGTGATGGGTCACAGGCACTGGGGATCCCTCCAAGGGGATCTTTGCCTTGAAGCAGTCTGGTGTTCATAAGGTCCCTGAGTGATCATCAGCAGAAGTCTGAACCAAAGGAGGAAATTAGGCCAAAGACAGAGGACAGAGAAGACAGACACATCTGGCCCTACCCTACCCTGCTGCTTTGCATCCTTGGCCCACTGCCCAGGGCTTCCCACCCACAGTTTTTTCCTCCAACCCCAGGCCATACTCATTCTCCAAACCTATGGTGCCCTAAACACTGTTCATTCACTCAATGGAGATACGATTTTTAGGGTGCTAGAGGTCTGGCTACAAGTTGAGTAAATGATCATGGAAGTTCCCATCTAGGAAAGAGGTGCCCCTGAGTAAGCACCCATAGGTAAGGATGGGCATCTTAAAGCTAACCGAGGCTGGGCACGGTGGCTCACACCCATAATCCCAGCAGTGCCACCACACTCAGCTAATTTTTGAATTTTTCATAGAGTTGGGATTTCACTGTGTTGCCCAGGCTAGTCTGGAACTCCTGGCCTCAAGTGATCCTCCCACTTGTACCCTTTGGAGTGACTGGATGTCACCTTGTGTCTTCCTTGGCTGCTTTCATATTTGCGTGCAAATGCCCTAACCCAACATGATTACATGTAGATGTTAATTGTAGCAGTTTTGCCGGGCGCGGTGGCTCAAGCCTGTAATCCCAGCACTTTGGGAGGCCGAGGCGGGTGGATCACGAGGTCAGGAGATCGAGACCCTCATGGCTAACACGGTGAAACCCCGTCTCTACTAAAATACAAAAAACTAGCCGGGCGAGGTGGCGGGCGCCTGTAGTCCCAGCTACTCGGAGGCTGAGGCGGGAGAATGGCCGGAACCCGGGAGGCGGAGCTTGCAGTGAGCCGAGATCGCGCCACTGCACTCCAGCCTGGGCGACACAGTGAAACTTCGTCTCGAAAAAATAAAAATAAAAAAATAAAAAATAAAAAAAATTGTAGCAGTTTTGCCAAAACAAAACTACTAAAGATCAATGCATCCATCACTCAAAGACCTAGGTTAGGTTAATTTTTTTTTTTTTTTTTTTTT
>NW_016823424.1:492518-517281 GCF_001698545.2 Rhinopithecus bieti | reverse complement strand
TTTTTTTTTTTTTTTTTTTTTTTTTTTTTTTTTTTTTTTTTTTTTTTTTGGCGGAGTCTGCATCTTGCTCTGTCCCTCAGGCTGGAGTGTAATGGCACAATTTTGGCTCACTGCAACCTCCGCCTCCCGGATTCAAGTGATTCTCCTGCCTCAGCCTCCCAAGTATCTGGGATTACAGGCACCCGCCACCATGCCCGGCTAATTTTTTGTATCTTTTAGTAGAGATGGGGGTTGCACATGTTGGTTAGGCTGGTCTTGAGCTCCTGACCTCGTGATCCACCCGCCTCGACCTCCCAAAGTGCTGGGATTATAGGTGTGAGCCACCAACCCCGGCCATCTTGATCTTTGGTAGTTTTGTTTTTGCAAAAAACAGACACCAGCCAACGTTATAGGATGCGCAGCTGACTGAAGGTAAAACAGGAAGTCTCTTGGGAGCCCGAGCAGTACTTGCAGCTGATTCAAGCTGATCAGCGTAATCCAAGACGATGCACCTGATACGATTAGCCCTCCCATTCGACAAAGTCTTACAGTTCCCAGGGCGCTTATGCATTTGATCCTTATCACAATCCTGTGAGGTATGCAAGGCAGTGGGTTTTATTGGCTCTGGCTCTGAGAGTTGGACACTGAGGTCCACAGGCATCATGCGACTTGTCTGAGGTCACAGAGCTGGAAGCTTAAAGCAGGAACCGGATCTTCAGGTTCCCAGTCCGCAGGTCTTTCCTCTGTGTGCTATAACTTAACTGCACAGGCTGCACATTAGACTCCCCGGGAAGCTTTACAAACAATACTGAGGCCCGGGTTCCAGCACCAGAGATTCTGATTCAGGTGTTTGGAGGGCAGGACTCAGGGCAAATGTTTGAAAAGCTCCCTAGGTGACTCCAATAAGCAGGCAAGGTTGGGGACCAGACCCAAGCTGTACCTGGGATTTGCAGCACGACATTCCTTCCTGATTCAGGTCATGGTTGTGTCTGATTTATTTATTTATTTATTTATTTATTTATTTATTTATTTATTTGACAGAGTCTCATTCTGTCACCCAGGCTGGAGTGTAGTGGCGCAATCTTTGCTCACTGCAACCTCCGCCTCCTGGGTTCCAGCGATTCTCCTGCCTCAGCCTCCCGAGTAGCTGGGATTACAGGCGCACGCCACCATGCCTGGCTAATTTTTGTATTTTCAGTAGAAACAGGGTTTCACCATGTTGGTCAGACTGGTCTCGAACTCCTGACCTCATGATCCGCCCGCCTCGGCCTCCCGAAGTGCTGGGATTACAGTGTGAGCCACTGTGCCAGGCTGGCTGTGCATATTTTAAACAGCGCACTGCTGGAAAATCCCGAGGCCTCTGGAACAATCCTACTCATTCCCCAGCATGGGAAGATGACTGAGGGGCAGTCTATTTTGTCCCCCAAGCACCAAAGGAAAAAATTATCAGTCCCAAGGTTATAATATGAAGTCATCTGTTCTTTATTATATCAGTCCTATCTATTAGATAGATCCATTCCCTATTTAAGTGCAACCCAGACCAGATGATAAAATTAATAAATGGTACTGGAAGACACGGAATAGTATATAGTGCCATTTATGGGAAAAAAACAACTCATATGTATATACCCTTGTACATGCAAAGATCTCTACAAGAAGACATAGGAAATTGGAATTCGTGATTGCCTCTGGGGAGGGAAATTGGTAGGGGGAAGGCAAGGGGGGAAGGGAGACTTACTTTACATTATCCTTTTATACCTTCTGAATTACTTATTACTAATTACAGAGAAAGCAGGGAAGGATTGTTAACTTTTCAATGGTACAGGAATCTACAGACTTCCAGGGAAGGAAATGTTGCTGCTGTCTTTGTTCCATTCTGTTTTCTTTTTCTTTTTTTTTTTTTGAGACAAGTCTTGCTCTGTCACCCAGGCTAGAGTACGATGACACGATCTCAGCTCACTGCAACCTCTGCCTGCCGATTCTCATGCCTCAGCCTCCCAAGTAGCTGGGATTACAGGTGCATGCTACGCCTGGCTGATTATTTGTATTTTTAGTAGAGGTGTCATGCCTGGCTCCACCATATTCTTTCAGTCACTCAATAAGTATTTCTTGAGCACCTACTGTGTACTAAGAACTGTTCTAAGTCCAGAGAATATAGTGGTGAATAAAACAGACCAAAAAACTCCCTGTTCTTGTTGAGTTTACATTCTAGCAGATAGAGACATAATAAATGATAATGTAGCAAGTAAATTACAGAGTACGTTAGAAAGAGTGTTATGGGAAAAGATAGAGCAAGGTATGAGGACTCAGCAGTTGGTGGGGTGGGGGTATATTAGTTGCCTATTACTGCTCTAACAAATTACCATAACCTTAGTGACTTAAAACAATATACAGCCGGGCGCGGTGGCTCACACCTGTAATCTCAGCACTTTGGGAGGCCGAGGCTGGCAGATCATGAGGTCAGGAGATCGAGACCATGCTGGCTAACACGGTGAAACCCCGTCTCTACTAAAAAAAGTACAAAAAATTAGCCGGGCTTGGTGGCAAGCACCTGTAGTCTCAGCTACTTGGGAGGCTGAGGCAGGAGAATGGCATGAACCCGGGACGGGGAGCTTGTAGTGAACCGAGATCACGCCACTGCATTCCAGCCTGGGCAATAGAGCGAGACTCCATCTAAAAAAAAAAAAATACATGTTATCGGCCAGGTGTGGTGGCACACGCCTGTAATCCCAGCATTTTGGGAGGCTGAGGTGGGAGGATCACAAGGTCAGGAGTTCAAGACCATCCTAACACGGTAAAACCCCATATCTACTAAAAATAAAAAAAAATTAGCCGGGCGTGGCAGCAGACACCTGTAGTCCCAACTGCTCAGGAGACTGAGGCAGGAGAATGGCATGAACCCGGGAGGTGGAGCTTGCAGTGAGTAGAGACTGCACCACTGCACTCCAGCCTGGGCGACAGAGTGAGACTCTGTCTCAAACAAAAGAAAACAACAACAACAAAAACAAAAACAACATACACGTTATCTTACAGTTTGTTATCTTACAGTTTGGTATATCAGAAGCCCTATCAGGTTGTCTGCAGAGCTATTTTCCTTCTAGAGGTTGTAGGTGGCACTGGTTTCCTTGACTTTTCCAGCTTCTAGAGGTCACCTGCAATCCTTGACTTGGTCCCATCTGCCATCTTTAAAGCCAGCAACTTCAAATCTCTCCTCACTTCCCTTTCTCCCGACTTCTGCTTCCATTATCCTCGCATCTCCTTTCTCTGATCCTTCTGCCTCCCTCTTATAAGGATCCTTTGATGACATTAGATTTACCCAGACAATGAGCATAATCTCCCCAACTTAAGATCCTTGATTTACATGGCAAGGTCCCTGTTACTGTGTAAGGAAATATTCACAGGCAAAGAGAGGGGCAGTTAGGATATGGACATCTTGGGATGGGAGGGGACCATTATTCAGCCTACCATAGGAAGGGGGCAGCAGATTGCAAGGTTTTTTGTTTTTGTTTTTCTTTTGAGATGGAGTTTCATTCTTGTTGCCCAGGCTGGAGTGCAATGGCTCGATCTCAGCTCAGGGCAACCTCCACCTCCCGGGTTCAAGCAATTCTCATGCCTCCCCCTCCCGAGTAGCTGGGATTACAGGCATGCGCATACCCGGCTAATTTTGTTTTTCATTTTTTTATTTTTATTTGTTATTATTATTATTATTTTTTTTTTGAGATGGAGTCTCGCTCTGTCGCCCAGGCTGGAGTGCAGTGGCACCATCTCGGCTCACTGCAAGCTCCACCTCCTGGGTTCAGCCATTCCCCTGCCTCAGCCTCTCAAGTAGCTGGGACTACAAGCGCCTGCCACCATGCCCGGCTAATTTTTTGTATTTTTAGTAGAGACGGGGTTTCACCGTGTTAGCCAGCATGGTCTCGATCTCGTGACCTAGTCATCTGCCCACCTCGGCCTCCCAAAGTGCTGGGATTACAGGCGTGAGCCACCGCGCCTGGCCAGCAGATTGCAGTTTTAAGTAGGGCAGCCTGGACAGGAAGTGACATTGGTCCAAGACTAAAGGAGGTGAGGGACCTAGCCTGGCAGCAATGAGGATGGGTCCTGGGTGTATGAGCAGCATCTCTCAGCCCCCCACCTGCCCATTCAGGTTTGCCCTTGTATGTGCCCTTAGGTCTCCTCGGGGCCCACAGGGCATTGGGGAAAGGGTAGACTGCCAACGTACTTTACCCCAAAGCTCCTCCTCATCCCCCCTTCACACTGCCACTAAAGCCCCCCACAGGCCACCAGTCTGAATCCAGCAGCCTCCTCTGTCTCCTCATCTTTTTCAGCTTCTGCAGCACTTGACCCTGACGCCCTTCTGCTCTTGGCCTGCACACCACTGTGCTCCATAGTCCTCTCATCTCTGCTTGCTGTGCTTCGTCCATTTGCCCTTTAAACACAGACTTTGCAGGCTGTCATCAGCTTTTTCTCTTCCTGGGCCATTTTTGTTGTTGTTGTTGTTTTGAGATGGAGTCTCACTCTGTCACCCAGGCTGGAGTGCAGTGGCACAATCTCAGCTCACTGCAACCTCCACCTTTGGGGTTCAAGCGATTCTTCTACCTCAGCCTCCCAAGCAGCTGGCATTACAGGCGCCCACCACCACGCCCAGCTAAATTTTTGTATTTTTAGTAGAGATAGGGATTCACCATATTGGCCAGGCTGGTCTTCGACTCTTGACCTCAAGTGATCCACCCACCTCAGCCTCCCAAAGTGCTGGAATTACAAGTGTGAGCCACTGTGCCTGGCCATGGACAATCTTATTTTTATTCCCCGACTCTATTGCTACCTCTGAGCTGGCATCTCAATGTTTATCTCCAAACCTGGCCTCTCTTGAGCTTCAGAACCGTGCCATATTTTCCGGCCGGGCGCAGTGGCTCAAGCCTGTAATCCCAGCACTTTGGGAGGCCGAGACGGGCGGGATCACGAGTTCAGTGAGATCGAGACCATCCTGCGCTAACACGGTGAGACTCCACTCTCTACTAAAAAATACCAGAAAAAACTAGCCGGTGGCGGACGTGTGGTGGGGCGCCCGTAGTCCAGCTACTCGGCGAGTTGAGGCAGAGAATGGCGGAGTGGAACCCGGGAGGCGGAGCTTGCAGTGAGGCTCGAGATCCGGTCCACTGCACTCCAGCCTCGGGCGACAGAGCGAGACTCCGTCTCAAAAAAAAAAAAAAAAAAAAACCGTGCCATATTTTCCAACTGCCTTTGTTTCATTTCATCATGTGGCATACTTATGTGGCATACTTAGCTATTTATGTCATCTTTCCCATGAGACTGGAAATGCCTTGAAGACAGGTATCGTATTATTTTATTTGTTTGGTTTGTGTTATTGTTTTTTGTTTGTTTGTTTGTTTTGTTTTGACACAGAGTTTCACTCTTGTTGCCAAAGCTGGAGTGCAATGGCGTGATCTCAGCTCACTGCAACCTCCACCTACCCGGTTCAAGTGATTCTCCTGCCTCAGTCTCCCAAGTAGCTGGACTACAGGCATGCGCCACCACGCCCAACCATTTTTGTATTTTTAGTAGAGATGGGGGTTTCACCATGTTGGCCAGGCTGGTCTCAAACTCCTGACCTCAGGTGGTCCGTCTACCTCGGCCTCTGAAAGGGTTGGGATTCAAGGTGTGAGCCACTGCACCCGGCCTACCCTGTTTTATTCATTCTGATGTCATCCTGGATTGGTCATACAACAATGGCAATTATCATAATAACCAGTATTTTTTTTTTTTTTTTTTTGAGACAGAGTTTCACTCTTGTCACCCAGGCTGGCGTGCAATGGCACGAACTTGGCTCACTGCAACCTCTGCCTCCCAGGTTCAAGCGATTCTCCTGCTTCAGCCTCCCAAGTAGCTGGGATTACAGGAATGCACCACCATGCCTGGCTAATTTTTGTATTTTTAGTAGAAATGGGTTTTCACCATGTTGGCCAAGCTAGTCTCAAACTCCTGACCTCAGATGATCCACCCACCTTGGCCTCCCAAAGTGCTGGGATTACAGGTGTGAGCCACTGCACCCAGCCAGTAACCAGTATTTACTGAGCACTTTCTATGTGTCAGGCGCTATGCTAAGCACATTACATATATTAATTAACTTAATCCTAACAACAACCCTATGAGACGGATAGTATTACAATTCTCATTTTACAGGTGAAGAAACTGAGGCTCAGAAAGGTAAACTACCTTCCTTAAGGTCTCACAGCTAAATAAATGGCAAAGCCAGAATTCAAACCCTGGTAGTCTGGCTGCAAAATCCAAAGTTAGTAGTTGGAATGGATTGGCATTCAGCTCCATTCCAAATTGGTACCTTTCTGCTTCAGAAACCAAGGAGCTAAAAAGTGCATTTCCCAGATGCCCTTGTAGCTAGGAAGTGAATTATGTTGCACTAATTAGATGCAGATTAATACGATTTGGAAAGTAGAGTGAGGTGAAGACCCTCCTCTGCTGCTTTGATTGTTCCTGCTGGCATGTCTGGTCATGAAGCTGTGGGATTTTTCTGGAGCAGTGTACAGAGTCTAGTCATTTGCTTTGTAGGTATTGAGTACTGGGAGGCGGTTGAACCACGAGGAGCAGTAGTAGTTTCCTGATCCATGGATCACAGCTGCAGTTGTGTGTTCATGGGGTCAGTCAGCTCCAGGATCCCCACCAGCTAAAGTAGTTTGTTTCCTGCAACTAGAATTCACGATGATACCTTCAAGGAAGGGATCTGAGAGTGGATATCTGAAGTAATGACAAAATGAATAACTTAATTTACCACCTGGGGTCACCAGGAATGACTGACCTGTTGAAGGTAAGGCTTTGGCAGGCTACACACCGTTGAGATTAAATCATTATGGTGGGGAAAGGAAATCAAAGACTCTGGTGTGGTCTGGCTGCTACAGGCATGCGCCACCACGCTCAACCATTTTTGTATTTTAGTAGAGATGGGGTTTCACCATGTTGGCCAGGCTGGTCTCAAACTCTGGTGAGCTTAAAGAAGAAGAAAAAAAAGGGCTGAGCACAGTGGCTCACATCTGTAATCCCAGCACTTTGGGAGGCTGAGGTGACCAGATCACCAGGTCAAGAGTTTGAGACCAGCCTGGCCAACCTGCTGAAGCCCCGTCTCTACTAAAAATACAAAAATTAGCTGGGTATGGTGGCGCGTGCTTGTAGTCCCAGCTACTTGGGAAGCTGAGGCAGGAGGATCACTTGAACCCGGGAGGCAGAGGTTTCAGTGAGCTGAGATCGTGCCACTGCACTCCAGCCTGGGCAACAGAGTGAGACTCTGTCTCAAAAAAAAAGAAAAAAAAAAAAAAAAAGCTAGGTGCGGTGGCTCACACCTGTAATACCAGCACTTTGAGAGGTGGAGGCAGGCGGATCATGAGATCAGGATATTGAGACCATCCTGGATGACACGGTGAAACCCCGTCTCTACTAAAAATACAAAAAATTAGCTGGGCGTGGTGGTGGACACCTGTAGTCCCAGCTATTCGGGAGGCTGAGACAGGAGAATGATGTGAACCCGGGAGGCAGAGTTTGCAGTGAGCTGAGATCGCGCCACTGCACTCCAGCCTGGGGGACAGAGCGAGACTCCGTCTCAAAAAAATAAAAAAAAAAAGAAGAAGAAGGAAAAAAAAAAGGCCAGGTCTGGTGGTTCATACCTGTAATCCCAGCACTTTGGGAGACCATGGTGGGCAGATCACGAGGTCAGGAGTTCAAGATCAGCCTGGCCAACATAGTGAGACCCCCCCATCTCTACTAAAAATACAAAAATAAATTAGCCAGGTGTGGTGGCGGGGGCCTGTAGTCCCAGCTACTCAGGAGGTTGAGGAAGTAGAATGGCGTGAACCCGGGAGGTGGAGCTTGCAGTGAGCCGAGATCACACTATTGCACCCCAGCCTGGGCAACAGAGCGAGACTCCATTTCAAAAAAAAAAAAAAAAATTTCATTGGCACATAATAATTGTATAGTTACTGGAACACTATTGTTCCTTCTACTGGGCTGAAATCTGCCTCCTACTAACCTTCTGAACTCAGCTCTGCCCACTAGAGTTACGAAGAATTCCCTCTGCCATTAGATTTCAGGCATAAGTGATTATTCTTCGCCTAACCTGTATAAAAGCAGCCCCAGTCACGGTGTAAGGATTTAGCTGCACTGCTGGCCTCAACCTCACCTGCCTGAATGAGCTGGAAAATAATTATCTACACAGAAACAGCCCAAGGAATTAGAATGACAGTGATGCTCAGATCCGGGGAGGCTGTGTCCCCCTGAAGGCCCTGGTCAGATCCTGATGAAGTGGATGGCGCTGCCACAGGAGGGATGTAGGGTAAACTTCTCAGAGACTCAGGGCACTCCAATGATCTGGGCCCAAAGCACATAGTTCCTCTTCCTCTCCCCACAATCCACGCTGGAGCAGCAGGCTTTAGTGGGCCCCTCCCAGGCTGGCAGAACTTTCCCTATCACCCACTCCTCAGAAGCAAAAAAAGTTTAAACAGCACCAGCCTAAGGCTGGGCGCAGTGGCTGATGCCTGTAATCCCAGCATATTGGGATGCTGAGGCAGGCAGATCACAAGGTCAGGAGTTCAAGATGTGCCTGACCAACATGGTAAAACCCCATCTCCACTAAAAATACAAAAATTAGCCAGGCATGGTGGTGCATGCCTGTAATCCCAGCTACTCGGGAGGCTGAGGTAGGGGAATTGCTTGAACCCAAGAGGCAGAGGTTGCAGTGAGCCAAGATCATGCCATTGCACTCCAGCTTGGGCAACAGAGCAAGATTCCATCTTTAAAAAAAAAAAAAAAAAAAAAAATTATTATGCATTTAAAAATAAGTAAAAGAGTATAACTGGATTGTTTGTAACATAAAGGATAAATGCTTGAGGTGATGGATGCCCTGACGAGATTATTATGCATTGTATGCCTGTATCAAAATATCTCATGTACCCTAAAATAGACACACAAACTATGTACCCACAAAATTTTTTAAAAAATTTTGAGACGGAGTTTCACTCTTGTTGCCCAGGCTGGAGTGCACTGGCTCGATCTCGGCTCACTGCAACCTCTGCCTCCCAGGTACAAGTGATTCTGCTGCCTCAGCCTTCTGAGTAGTTGGGATTACAGGTGCCCACCACCACACCCGGTTAATTTTTTTTTTTTTTTTTTTTTTTTAGTAGAGACGGGATTTCACTATGTTGGCCAGGCTGGTCTCAAACTCCTAAGCTCAGGTGATCCACCTGCCTCGGCCTCCCAAAGTGCTGGGATTACAGGGGTGAGGCACCAGGCTCAGCCAAAATTAAAACCTTTTAAAATAAATTAATAACCACAGCAGTAGCTAGTAGCTAATGGCTACCACATTGGACAGGACAGTGCAGCACCAGACTAGAAGNAATAAGTAAAAGAGTATAACTGGATTGTTTGTAACATAAAGGATAAATGCTTGAGGTGATGGATGCCCTGACGAGATTATTATGCATTGTATGCCTGTATCAAAATATCTCATGTACCCTAAAATAGACACACAAACTATGTACCCACAAAAATTTTTTAAAAAATTTTTGAGACGGAGTTTCACTCTTGTTGCCCAGGCTGGAGTGCACTGGCTCGATCTCGGCTCACTGCAACCTCTGCCCCTCAGGTTGAAGCGATTCTCCTGCCTTAGCCTCCCGAGTAACTGGGATTACAGGCCCCCGCCACCACGACCAGCTAATTTTTTTTGTATTTTCAGTAGAGACGGGATTTCACTATGTTGGCCAGGCTGGTCTCAAACTCCTAAGCTCAGGTGATCCACCTGCCTCGGCCTCCCAAAGTGCTGGGATTACAGGGGTGAGGCACCAGGCTCAGCCAAAATTAAAACCTTTTAAAAATAAATTAATAACCACAGCAGTAGCTAGTAGCTAATGGCTACCACATTGGACAGGACAGTGCAGCACCAGACTAGAAGCTCCCTTTGGGCAGAGACTAGACTATCTTTTTCACTCTTAGGCCCTGATACATAACACAGTTCCAACACATCAACAGCAGGTTGTTATTTTATTTTCTAAAGACAAAATTTGAAATTGTAATTTTATTAAATAAAATAAAATAACATTTTATTTAACATTTTATTTTATTTTATAACCTACAGCATTTGCCAATGTCCAAGGTGTAAATACTGCTGCCATGGTTGATTTAAAATGGTTTAATTCTGGCAAGCAAAATTTTCAAATTTAACAATCTTCTCTTACTAACTTTTGAATGAATAAGCAAATGAATGAACAAATAAATGAGCAGATAACCAACCAAGAGAAGTCTCTGCATGCCTCACCCAAGGAAAAGAGGACAAAGGAAAGTAGAAGAATATTTCAAGATGCCAGCAGTCCTCTCACTCCCTTTGCAGGTCCTCTTTGTTCCAGGAAAGAGAACCTAGTGGGAGAACGATTGAACTTCCTCAGCCTTGCTTCATACACACCCCCAGCTTTAAGAAAGCTCAGGGAGAATTTTTTTTTCTTTTTTTTTTTTTGAGACAGTGTCTCAGTGTCTCGCTCTGTCACCCAGGCTGGAGTGCAGTGGCGTGGTCTCGGCTTCTCAGCTCACTGCAACCTCCACCCCCCAGATTCAAGCAATTCTTCTGCCTCAGTCTCTCCAGTAGCTGGGATTACAGGTGTGCACCACCACATCCAGCTAATTTTCATATTTTTAGTAGAGACAAGGATTTCACCACGTTGACCAGGCTGGTCTCAACTACCTGACCTCAAATGATCCACCCGCCTCGGCCTCCCAAAGTTCTGGGATTACAGACATGAGCTACCTCGCCCGGCCTTTTTTTTCTTTTAAGGAAAAAAAAAAGAAAAGAAAATCTCATCTTAATCTGCTCCAATTTTTTTTTTCTTTTTAAAGAAACTTTCCCAAGTCACTTAAACAGTCTTCATAACGGGAAGGCACTCAAACTGTAAATCTCCCTGTCATTTAGGAATGCTCCGTGCAAATGTTTATAGAAGACCCCAGGCACCTCTTTCAACCTCTCCTTTGAAGAAGGGCTTTGTAATCCTCCTCTGGGGTCACTCCTACATTCCAAAAATGTTCAGGAAAGGAGGGGCAGGTGCCCACTAGTGGGACAGCTTAGACCCAGGTCCTGACCCTTAGGTTCAGCCTTAACTGATTCAAAACACAGAGCATTCAAATAACAATTCAAGCAACAAAACATAAAGATACAAGAAAGGTCACAAGGTTAATTCAGAGCCAAGGAATTTCATGGCAGTAAATGCTGCAGGTGTTCACGGGGAGGATGATGGCCACGATTTGTGGCAGCAGTGAAACCTGAGGGATGCTAAGATTTGTGCAGTGGAAGAGGTGAGAAAATAATGGGAACAAAATCCCCAAGGCTTGGCTGCATGCCTGGCAGCTAGTAGATATTGCATAAATACAAGTTCATTGGCCTTCCTTGAGTTGTCTGGCTGGGGTCCCAGAGACTCCGAACCTTTGCTCTTGGCTGCAGCAGGGGCAAGATCGCAGGGGTGGGTACATGCCAAGCCCCAGGCAGCACATCACCAGGGAGATAACCTTGAGCTGGCAGGAGCAGCCAGGCATGCAGTGGGGCTGAACTGAGCCAAAGCACAAAACAAAAAGGTCTCATCCCTGTAGCTATGATCAGGGATGCCAACCCTCCAGCTGCCCCAAGACCCCAATCCTAGATAAGGAGGTAGCATCCTGCCTGAAGAGTGTGGCTGTGTCCAGCCAGGGTCTCAAAGGCCTACTGCCTACTTTGGTGCTGCCTTGAGCTCTGTCTAGCACCAGACCCAGCCACAAGGAGCTCCTCAGGACTATGGCATCCTTCTGTTGACCGGATGGTCACAGCCCTGGTCAAATCAAAGCCTTCTTGGGGTTCCCTGGAGCTGTTGCTCATCTGCCACCACTTTCAGGCCTCTGTCACCCCAACCCAGCCCTTCAACACAAGTTCTCTGACTTCTTCAAGTGCCTATCAAGTAATACAAAATCACCCTTAAAAGGCTCTGTAGTATTGTCCAATTCCTTATCTAATAATTTCAAACCCCAAAAAGCTCTGAAAACCAAAATTTCTTCATAACTCACTTACATGCAAAACCTAACATTAAGTTATTTATACTTTTTTTTTTTGAGATGAAGTTTCACTCTTGTTGCCCAGGCTGGAACGCAATGGCACGATCTTGGCTCACCGCAACTTCCTCCTCCCAGGTTCAAGCAATTCTCCTGCCTCAGCCTCCCAAGTAGCTGGGATTACAGGCATGCACCAACATGCCTGGCTAATTTTGTATTTTTAATAGAAATAGGGCTTCTCCATCTTGGTCAGGCTGATCTTGAACTCCCAAACTTAGGTGATCCGCCCACCTGGGCCTCCCAAAGTGCTGGGATTACAGGTGTGAGCCACCGCGCTCAGCCTATTTATACTTTTTATATATTCCATTTAGTGTGAATATTCATACGTTTCACTGCAGCAATATTAATATGACTGAGTCTATGATTACAGTTGCCACAGATTCCCCCTCCCCACTGTGGTTTTCTTTAGTATACATTTTATAGGCCGGGTGCGGTGGCTCAAGCCTGTAATCCCAGCACTTTGGGAGGCCGAGACGGGCGGATCACGAGATCAGGAAATCGAGACCATCCTGGCTAACACGGTGAAACCCCGTCTCTACTAAAAAATACAAAAAATTAGCCAGGCAAGGTGGCGGTCGCCTGTAGTCCCAGCTACTCGGGAGGCTGAGGCAGGAGAATGGCGTGAACCCGGGAGGCGGAGCTTGCAGTGAGCTGAGATCCGGCCACAGCACTCCAGCCTGGGCGGCAGAGTGAGACTCCGTCTCAAAAAAAAAAAAAAAAAAAAAAAAAAAAAATTTTATGTACCACATTTCCTTTATAAAATCTGAAAGATTCTGAATCCTGAGAGTCATCTGGTCCTACAGGTTAGGTTAAGTGATTGTGGGCCTGCAGCATAAGCCCAAGTATACAGTGAAAGAATTCCAAGCTGAAATGCCTACTCCCCCAAGAGATGCACAGGCCCCTGCCAGGCAGAACAGACAGGGTCTTAGAGCTGATAGTGGGAGGGCTCCCAGAAGGAGAAGACAAGACAGGGTAGGGCAGTGCCTCTTCACCAGCTGGTGCACAAGTGCAGTGTTTCTAGGCTTTCACAACCACGCAGCAGCCCAGGGTGTGCCTGCTGCTCACCAGGGTGACTCCACCTCTTCCATCAGTGAGAACTTGAGCAACAACTTATCTCCCCACCTGGGTTTCTTCATCATTGCAAGGAACCCACCAGGGAGCCCTGGGTGGGGAAAGGAACTGAGGCATGCAGCACACTTAAGGAACTCAGTGGGAGTCGGCTATTTTGATTGTTCCTTTATTCAGTGTTTCGTGACAACCTTGTACTGTGGTAGACCCCTGTGGGCAAGACAATGTATAAATTACCGTGTGAACTTAAGGACAGACAGAAAGCAAAATTGAATGGAGCAGATTAAAGTGAGATTTCAGAAGAGAGTTTGGCCTGGAGAAAAGAAGCTTGGGAGGAAAGAATGCTGCCTGGGGCGTCAGATGCCCTGGGTTAGGTGAGGCTGACTCATTCCATGACTTTCACAAGGTTCTTCTTCTCTGGGCTGTTTTCCTCATCAGCAAAATATAGATTTAGCCTTAGATCTCCTCTAAGATTCCTTTCATTTTCTTTCTTTCTTTTTTCTTTTTTCTTTTTCTTTTTTTTTTTTTGAGACAGAGTTTCACTCTTTTTGCCCAGGCTGGAGTGCAGTGGCGCAATCTAGGCTCACCGAAACCTCTGCCTCCTGGATTCAAGTGATTCTCCTGCCTCAGCCTCCCGAGTAGCTGGGATTACAGGTGCATGCCACCATGCCCAGCTAATTTTTGTATTTTTAGTAGAGATGGGCTTTCTCCAAGTTGGTTAGGTTAGTCTCAAACTCCTGGCCTCAGGTGATCCGCCCACCTTGGCCTCCCAAAGTGCTGGGATTACAGGCATGAGCCACTGTGCCTGGCATTTTTTTTTTTTTTTTTTTTTTGAGACAGAGTCTTGCTTGATCATGGCTCACTGCAACCTTGACCTCCCAGGTTCAAGCAATCTCCTGCTTCAACTTCCCAAGTAGCTGGGACTACAGACACGCACCACCACACCCAGTTAATTTTTTTTTTGTTTTTAGTAGAGACTAGGTCTTACCATGTTGCCCAGGCTGGTCTCAAACTCCTGAGCTCAAGCGATCCTCCTGCCTTGGCCTCTCAAAGTGCTGGGATTACAGGCGTGAGCCACTGAGCCTGGCCTCCCTTCCATAATGCCAAATATTAGAAGGTCTGTCATTTAGAAGATAAATTATACCTACTCTCTGTGATTCCCAGGGGTACAACCAGACAAAAGTGTGGAAGCCAAAGGTGGCAGGCTTGCTGAGATGAAGGACTTTCTGAGGTGCTCTCCTGCACTCAGGAGGCCGCCTCCTCCTCACCCCAGTGCAGCAGCCTAGGGTTTGTAAATTAGGTAGAGAGTCAGAGTAGGGGGCCACACAGTCCCCTCCCTCCACAAGTCCGTAAACTTAACCTCAAGAACATTTGCCAATTTGAGTTTACAGAGCATTTGCCAATTTACCAAGCAAGTCTGATTTCATCCTGGCAGCAGATCTAAAGGACAGCAGGGCAGGAACTCAAGGAGTCCTCAAGGAGACATAGGGGATGAGGACCCTGAGAATGGGCAAGGGAATAGCACCTGGATATGATGTGAGTTACACATGAAGGGAGATGTTGGTTCATGCCTGCAATCCCAGCACTTTGGGAGGCCTAGGTAGGCAGATCACCTAAGGTCAGGAGTTCAGCCTGGCCAACATGGTGAAACCCCATCTCTAGGCTGGGCATTGTGGCTCACACCTGTAATCCCAGCACTTCGGGAGGCTGAGGTAGGCGGATCAAGAGGTCAGGAGTTCAAGACCAGTCTGGCCAATATAGTGAAACAATTAAAAATAAAAAAAGTAGCCGGGTGTGCTGGTGTGAGCCTGTAATCCCAGCTACTCAGGAGGCTGAAGCAGGAGAATTCTGTGAATCCAGGAGGTGGAGGTTGCAGTGAGCTGAGATTGCGCCATTGCACTCCAGCCAAGGCGACATTATGAGACTCCGTCTCAGGAAAAAAAAAAAAAAAGAAAGAAAGAAACTCTGTCTCTACTAAAAATAAAAAAAAATTAGGCAGGCGTGTTTACAGTTGCCTGTAGTCTCAGCTACTCAGGAGGCTGAGGCCAGAACCTGGGAGGCAGAGGTTGCAATGAGCCAAGATTCAGCCACTGCACTCCAGCCTGGGCAACAGAGCAAGACTCCATCTCAAAAAAAAAAAAAATTAAATTTTAAAATTAAAAGGGAGGGGAAGGCTGGGCCTGGTGGCTCATACCTGTACTTTGGGAGGCCAAGGTGGGTGGATAACCTGAGGTCAGGAGTTCCAGACCAGCCTGGCCAACCTGGTGAAACCCCACCTCTACTAAAAATAAAAAAAAAAAAAAAAGAAAGAAAGAAAGAAAAAAGGTTGTGGTGGCAGGTGACTGTAATCCCAGCTACTCGGGAAGCTGAGAATCACTTGAACCTGGGAGGTAGAGGCTGCAGTGAGCCGAGATAGCACCACTGCACTCCAACCTGGGTGACAGAGGAAGACTCTATCTCAAAAACAAAACTGTGGGGGAGGACTTATAGTCATCTATGCATATAATACACAAACTGCAAATTATATACGAAATAGCAGAATATAATCAGTATGGGGTTAGTGGCAACAAGGGCTGGCAGTGGCTGTGGGAGGAGTTTGTGTTCTCACTCTGCCCTCCCCTCTCCATCTGGGTATTTCTGCCCCTGCCCCTGTTTCTCTCTCGCTCGCTCTCTCTCTCTCTCTCTCTCTCTCTCTCTCTCTCTCCCTCCCTCCCTCCCTCCCTCCCTTTCTCTCCCTGTCTCTCTCTGTGTGTGTGTATGTGTGTGTGTCTTTCTCTGTTTCTCTCTCTTCTTCCTCTTTCTCACTCCTTACACTGGCTCCCACCCTCCTCAACCATGGCCAGATGGCACCAAGGAGGAGACACAGCCCCTGTCCTTGAAAGGTGTAAGGTGCGGCTGGGCAAACACCAGGCCGACCCATCCACAGGAAACCCTGCAGGGCCAAGGCCCAGTAGAGTCCTCTGTGTTTTGGCACCAGAGACAAAGGATTGTTCCAAGGATTACAGAGAAGGAGCCAGGCTGGCTGGCTGGGAGGAGAAGGAACAGGGAGAGGGGCTTCCTGGAGAAGTGGGTGTAACACTGATAGACAAGAATGAGTGGACTGTTCCCGAGCTGCAGAGGGGCCAGATGACTCCCCTCAAGACTGAATGGGTTCAGGTAGCACTCCTGCAGCAAGCTCAGAGATGCGACCAGCATCCTCCACCTTTCCAGTCCTGTCCAGGAGAAATGGGGTGGGCGGGGATCCAGGACATGAAGAAAGGCACGTAGCCTGCCTGCGGACAGAGGGGGTGAAGAAAGCTCCATGGGCTGGGATCCTAACACTCCTGCTGACTTTTATCTCCCCTCCTTTAATAGCCGCTCCAATGGCCCTGTCCCAGCTGTACAGAGATATCCCTGGACAGAAGTCAAACAGCCACTGTGGAATAATCCCAGAGAGGTCACTGCCTCCATCCTTCTGTCTGCGTTCTCTGAGACCCCAGGAAGCAGTGCAGGACTGCATTCTGGTGCTTTTATCTTCCCGGGACATGACTTCTGTGTGGGAGAGGGGCCAAGGCAGTGAGGCCTGGGACTGGGGGTCACAGGAGAGAAAGAAGACACTCTGGGGAACCTCTGTGGGTGGACTGAACCTCTGGGATGTTCCCTTGGGCCCATAAGCTTCAGACCAGCCCCCTTGCTCTTGAACTTTGACCCACCCGCTTCTCCATTCCCCACACCCACTGTCCCTGGTTGGGCTGAGGTGACAGCATGGAGAAGCCACATGGCACACAGTGTATGGAATCCTTCCCTGGACGGTGCCAGGCCCTCTGTCTGTTCTGTGCTACCTGGGAGGCAGGGAGGGACTGAGGTCCAAGCCCAACTGTGGACAGAGCCCCTGGCCAAGCATAGACACAGAGCCCCAAGAATCCCAGGAGAGGGAGGGTGTCTCATGGCTCCCCCGTCCCACCCATCCTGCATCTTCATCAAGGTACTTCTGGGCCCCTTGGGACAGTGGCAGCAGCTGAAGGTGAGGAGTCGGGGGATAAGAGAGTGTGAGACCTGCACTCTAGGACCTACAGAGTCTCTACCCTGCACCTCTCTAATTTGCTTCCAAAATTATCTTTAAACCCACATTGTTCCCCTATCACGACTCCCCCTGAAATACTTGTGATGGCCTCTCATTGTTGAAAGCATAAAATCTGATCTTCCCACTGCATTCCATCTCCTATATCAACCTTCCTACTCAAGTGCCCCATCTCCCCTTCGCTAAACCTACTGTTCTACCTGAACTGATCTCAAACAACGTTTCTCAAACTGCCTCCTGCCAGGATTTCTTCCCACCTTTCCATATCCTGCATCCCATGCTTTCCCCAAGGCTCAGTGCAAATCACACCTCCTCCCTGAATCCTTCCCCATAACTCGGCCGCCACCCTCCGGCTGCCTGCCAATGCTGTCTCCTCCTCTGACATCTCTTATGAGCACCACTCATCAAGATGGTCCCTTTAAGTACTTGGGGTGCCTGGACCCACATGTTGGCTGTCATTGTTTATTTGAATGAACATTGCCTTGGTACAATGATGGAGACTGCTCTACCCTCCTAGAAGAGACAGGAGAGAGAAGCCAATAGCAAGGGTCAAAAACTCCCAGCCTGAACCCAGGAGATGTCCATATACTGATGAAATGACAGGTTCCCCTCCGGGTTCCGATGCACAGGCCCCGTACCAGATGAGGAAGCCATAAGGGATGCAGAGAGAGACCCAAAGACAGAGACAAGGGCTGAGGGAGGGGGGATGGAAAGAACTGGGGAGCCAAAGACTGCAGCAGAGAAAGAATGCAGTGTCCATCCTAAAAGAAGGAAAATGGAAGTTTCCTGGGGAGGAGGGTGCCTGATCTTATCTGCTGTTTACATTCCAGAGAGCCCCTGGTTCTGCTTCTCATTGTAATTAGAGAATACCTGAGAAGCCCTGCATCGTGCAGGGAGAAAGGAATGCAGGTCCCTACCACCCCTGGCCTGCCCACCTCACCCCTGTCCTGCTGGCTATGTGGTGGGACTGATGGGAGCCCGGGTTCTGGATTCATTTTCTGTTTTCTGTTTTTTTGTCTACAGTGGACTGATCCATTAAGCTGGATTCCTTGAGAGATTATGTGAGAGGGTCTGGGAACTGTCAGGGCTCCAGTTCTGCAGGAAAAAAAACAAACAAACGAAACTTAAAAAGTATTAGAAAGAGCCACTAAGAGGAACAGCTGAGATTCTCTCAGTCAGTCTGCCACCCACCCACCCACACAACCATCGCCCTCACCCCACCACCATAATGTCCAGGCAGGGTACTGACACTTCGCCATTCACCACCCACCCCGGCCCGGGCTGTCCTCCAAATGTGTGTCAGACACAGTGCTGGGGGACTCATACTTCTGTCATAGTCTGTCCTCAGTAGTATATGGTAAGAGCCAGGATCCGCTACTAAACATGCTGTGAGTAGGTAGAAACAAAGTCTTGTCTTGTAGGGTGAGCAGGCAGTGAGGTCAAGAAGGGCATCACAGGCAGAGGAAAAAGCATGGGCAGAGGTCTGGACCCCAGCCCCTCTTCATATTACCAGCTGACCCTTTCCCCTCCCTGCCACATCAGATTTCTCTCCCTCTTTTCTCTCTTCTCTCCCTCAACAATTCCAGGATTGCCTACCTGAAAACAAGCTCCCTGAACCACCATCCCCTGCAGCTCTCCGTTCTTTCTCTCTCTCTTTTTTTTTTTTTTTTTTTTTTTTTTGAGACAGAGTCTTGCTCTGTCACCCAGGCTGGAGTGTAATGGCGCGATCTCAGCTCACTCACTGCAACCTCTGCCTCCTGGGTTCAAGTGATTCTTCTACCTCAGCCTCACGAGTAGCTGGATTACAGGTGCCCACCACCACGCTCAGCTAATTTTTGTATTTTTAGTAGAGGTGGGGTTTCACCGTGTTGGCCAGCCTGGTCTCGAACTCCTGACCTCAGGTGATCCACCCGCCTCAGCTTTCCAAAGTGCTAGGATTACAGGCGTGAGCCACTGTGCCCGGCCAGCTCTCTGTTTCTTCTCACAGCTAAGCATCTTACATCATTCTCTCTCGTTTTGTTCTTGTTGTTTTGTCGTTGTTGTTTTCGCTGTTGTTGTTGTTGTTGTTGTTGTTGTTGTTTGAGACAGAGTGTCACTCTTGTTGCCCAGGCTGGAGTGCAGTGGCGTGATCTCAACTCACTGCAACCTCCACCTCCTGGGTTCTAGTGATTATCCTGCCTCAGCTTCCCAAGTAGCTGGGATTATAGGCATGTGCCTGGCTAATTTTGTGCTTTTAGTAAAGACGGAGTTTTATCAGGTTTGTCAGGCTAGTCTCGAACTCCTGACCTCAGGTGATCCACCTGCCTCGGCTTCCCGAAGTGTTAGGATTACAGATATGAGTGGCTGCTTCCGGCCTTACATTATTCTCAAAAGAGGTCTACTCACAGGCTCTCTCCTTCCTCACCCAGTTCACTCTTCAGCCCCTCCAGGCTGGCTCAGCTCCCATGGCTCTTCAGAAGCTGCACTAGCTGAAGTTCCCAGAGACCTCCATGTTGTTGAAATCGATGGACACTTGACGTTCCTTTTGTTCCTTGACCACTTAGCTTCCAGCAGCTGCATGCTCCCTCCTTATTTTATTTATTTATTTATTTATTTATTTATTTATTTATTTATTTATGACAGAGTTTCACTCTTGTTGCCCAAGCTGGAGTCCAATGGCACCATCTTGGCTCACTGCAACATCCACTTCCCAGGTTCAAGCGATTCTCTTGCCTCAGCCTTCTGAGTAGCTGGGATTACAGGCATGTGCCACCATGCCTGGCTAATTTTTTGTATTTTTAGTAGAGAGGGGGCTTCACCATGTTAGCTAGGCTGGTCTCAAACTCCTGACCTCAGGTGATCTGCCTGCCTTGGCCTCCCAAAGTGCTGGGATTACAGGCTTGAGCCACCGCGCCTGGCCCCTCCCTCCTTCTTGAAACACTCTCCTTCCTAGTCTCCCAGACACCTCGTGCCAGGCTTTTCTCTAGTTATAGCTTCTTGGTCCCTTTTCCCCACTCATCCTCCTTGACATGGTCTGTAACTTGATGTTTCTGATCTACAAATTGACCTGATATAAAGTTGATGTTCCTCAGGGCTGGGTCCTGGACCCTCTTCTCTTATCACTAGCGACTATTTTCCTGAGTCATCTCATACCTTATCCTGGTTTTAATTGCAACTTCTATACACCAAAGACTTCCAGATTGTGATGTCCAACCAGACCTTTCTTATGAGCTCCAGAGCAGCCTATGGAACATTCTACTAATGCCTCCTTTTAGACGACTGTTAGGCATCTCAAATTTAACCTGTTCAAAACTGGATTATTGATCTTAGCTCCTACCAGCTGCTTCATAAATCTTGTTCATCTTAGTAAATGACACACCATCCATCCAATTGCTTGTGCCAGAAACCTGGGAATCATATTTGACACCTCCTTCTCTCTTGGTCTACCCTATGGATCTAATAAATTAATAATCCTGCTTCCACAATATGTCCAAATCTATTCCTTTCTCCCCATCCACACCCCGCATCCAGGCTGTAGGCATCTGTCCTCTGTACTATTGCTGCAACATTTTCCTAACAGAAGGTCTTCTCATGGTCACCAGTAACCACTCAGCCTTCCTCCACACACCAGCCAACATGGTCTTTTTGTTTTTTTTTGTTTTTTTGAGGAGAGTCCGCTCTGTGCCCGAGACTGGAGGCAGGTGGCCAGATCTCAGTCACTGCAAGCTCCCGCCTCCCGGGTTAGCCGCCATTACCTCCTGCCTCAGCCCTCAGAGTAGCTGGGATCGTAAACAGGCGCCGCCACGTCGCCCGCTTAGTTTTTTGTATTTTAGTAGAGACAAGGGTTTCACCGTGGTAGCAGGGATGGTCTCGATCATTCCTGACCTCGTGGATCCGCCCGTCTTGCCTCTCCAACGAGGTGCATGGGATTACAGGCTTTGAGCCCACCGCGCCTGGCCAACATGTCTTGCTTTAAAAATAAATCTCAGGCCGGTCGCGGTGGCGCAAGCCTGTAATCCCAGCACTTTGGAGGCCGAGACGGGTGGATCACGAGGTCAGGAGATCGAGCCATCCCTGGCAACACGGCGAAACCCTGTCTCTACTAAAAATACAAAAAAATAGCCGGCGACGTGGCGGCGTCCTGTAGTCGCCAGCTACTCTGGAGCTGAGGCAGGAGTATGGCGTAAACCCGGGAGGCGGAGCTGCATGAGCTGAGATCCGCCATGCACTCCAGCCTGGGTGGCAGAGCGAAGCGAAACTCCGTCTCAAAATAAATAAATAAATAAATAAATAAATAAATAAATAAATAAAAATAAATAAATCTCAGCAGGGCTTGGTGGCTTACGCCTGTAATCCCAGCACTTTGGGAAGCCAAAGTGGGCAATCACCTGAGGTCAGGAGTTTGAAACCAGCCTGGCCAACATGGCAAAACCCCACCTCTACCAAAAATACAAAAACAAAAAAAAAAAAATTAGCTGGGCATGATGGCAGGCACCCATAGCCCCAGCTACTCAGGAGGCTGAGGCAGGAGAATCACTTGAACCCAAGAGGTGGAGGGTGCAGTGAACCGAGATGGTGCCACTACACTCCAGGCTGGGCGACAGAGCAAGACTCTGTCTCAAAAAAATAAATAAATAAAATAAAAATGAAAATAAATCTCTGCCAGGCCCGGTGGTCCCAGCTACTTGGGAGGCTGAGGTGGGAGAATAACTTGAGCCCAGAATACTGGGCAACATAGCAAGCCTGGGCAACATAGCAAGACCATCTCTAAAAAATATATAAATAAATAACAAATAAAGAGATAAAACTAGATCTCATAATATTCTTCATTCACTTAAAACCCTTCAGTGACCTAGGAAGCGTCCAGACTCCATGGCTAGTGACCTGGCTCCCTCCAGCTCCTCCTTTGGCAGTCTCCCCTGCTGACCAGCCTCCAGCCACACCATCCACTCCACACACACACTCCTCCCTTAGCTCCCTCCCACCTCCTCATCACCGATCTGATCTCTCCCTCACCTTCCGAGGCTCTGGCTAAATGCTCTGGTATACAGAAGGAGCTTGATGAGTATGGGGAAGGTACGGGGACAAAGGAAGGGAGGAAAAGCCATGGTGACAGGGTGACGCTTAAAGCAACAAGTTGTATCGTGAGGGGGGCAGGTTAAGGGATGAGGCTGCAGAGCTCCCTTGAACTATCCCTTTAAGCATTTCATAACGAATCCTATCCCTTTAAGCATTTCATAGCAAGATCTGCACCTGTTTGAGTTACTCTGTTTTATTTCTGGCACTGCATCGTTACAGCCATCGGTTTTATTAAATGACGCTGATGGCTTTTTTTCTCGATCTGTCACCCTAGCTGGAGTGCAATGGCTCAATCTCAGCTCACGGCAACCTCCGCTTCCTGGATTGAAGCTATTCTCCCACCTCAGCCCCCTGAGGTACGCACCACCAAGCCCGACTAATTTCTTGTATTTTTAGTAGAAGCAGGCTTTCACCATGTTGGCCAGGCTGGTCTTGAACTCCTGACCTCAAGCCTTGGCCTCCCAAAGTACTGAGATTACAGATGTGAGCCACCGTGTCCGGCACTGATGGCATTTTTGAATGGTGACTGCAGCTGGCCCTGAGAAAAGCAGTCCTGCGGCTGGGCACGGTGGCTCATGCCTGTAATCCCAGCACTTTGGGAGGCCGAGACTGGTGGATCACGAGGTCAGGAAATCAAGACCATCTTGGCAAACACGGTGAAACCCGGTCTCTATTGAAAATACAAAAAAGTAGCTGGGTGTGGTGGTGGCGGGCGCTTGTAGTCCCAGCTACTCGGGAGGCTGAGGCAGGAGAATGGCGTGAACCCAGGAGGCGGAGCTTGTAGTGAGCCCAGATTGTGCCACTGCACTCCAGCCTGGGCGACAGAGCGAGACTCCATCTCAAAAAAAAAAAAAAAAAAGCAGTCTAGGTTCCCTCTGCCCCCTGGTGGCCTTCTAGGTGCAGAGACCATTGTTCCAGTATAACCCTGGCTACCAGACTATACTTTGATTTTCTGGCTTATAGCACCACCATTTGACCAAATTTGCTAATAGGCGGCTGCTCCATCCACATTCACCTCCAATTTCTTTTCAACCTTCTCATGGGCAGAGTTCATGGAATCAGAGCCTCTTGGAGCTTAAACAACCTCAATAGATGTAAGTGCTCTCCAGAGCCTCAAGCAAGCTTGCAGTTCATTCTGGAGGGCCATGCTAGAGGCATAGACAGAATGGCAGTGATCCATGGTGCAGGAGTTGAGGAACTGGCACTGTGAATGTCAGGCATGTGTCCCCCTGAGTTTCCTCATCCTTCCCTATTTGCCCTCGCCCTGACACACCTCTCATCCTCCTTCATGCTGCTTCCTACACAATGCTTCCCCAGATTGGCTCAGTCCTATTTACACAGTCTTTGATCTCTGCCCTTCTGATTTTCACCACACTTTAAAAAATAAATGTTTTCATTTTTCCTTATTTCAAAAGCAGGTCACATTCTTTTTTTTTTTTTTTTTTTTTTGAGACGGAGTCTCGCTCTGTCGCCCAGGCTGGAGTGCAGTGGCACAATCTCGGCTCGGCTCACTGCAAGCTCCGCCTCCCAGGTTCATGTCATTCTCCTGCCTCAGCCACCCGAGTAGCTGGGACTACAGGCGCTCACCACCATGGCCGGCTAATTTTTTGTATTTTCAGTAGAGACGGGGTTTCACCGTGTTAGCCAGGATGGTCTCGATCTCATGACCTCGTGATCCACCCGTCTCGGCCTCCCAAAGTGCTGGGATTACAGGCTTGAGCCACCGCGCCCGGCCAGTCTTCTTTTTTTTATTTTTTAAGACTGTTCTTGAACTCCTGACCTTGTGATCTGCCCGCCTCAGCCTCCCAAAGTGCTGGGATTACAGGTGTGAGCCACTGTGCCCAACCTATGTCTTTGTAATAATACCTAATATTTGTATAATGCTTTGAAGTTTATGAACTATTTTATTTTATTTTTTATTTTTATTTTTTTGAGACAGATCCCCACTCTGTCACCCAGGCTGGAGTGCAGTGGCACGATCTTGGCTCACTGCAACCTCCACCTCCCGGATTCAAGTGATTCTCCTGCCTCAGCCTCCCAAGTATCTGGGACTACAGGCACATTCCACCACGCCTGGCTAACTTTTTGTATTTTTGGTAGAGACGGGGTTTCATCATGTTAACCAGGATGGTCTTGATCTCCTGACCTCGTGATCTGCCTGCCTCAGCCTCCCAAAGTGCTGGGATTACAGGCATGAGCCACCACGCCCGGGCTATGAACTATTTTATACAGAACTACCACTCTTTGAGTGCTTACTGTGTGCCAGGTACTGTGCTAAGAATTTGCAATAAATGATCCCTAAGCTTTCCAAGATAGGTAAGTGTAAGTGGTCCTGTGTTATGAAAAAGGAAACTGCCAGGTGTGGTGGTTCATGCCTGTAATCCAGCGCTTTGGGAGGCTGAGGCAGGCGGATCACCTGAGGTCAGGAGTTGGAGACCAGCCTGGCCAACATGGCGAAACCCTTTCTCTACTAAAAAA
>NW_016823424.1:485152-488098 GCF_001698545.2 Rhinopithecus bieti | reverse complement strand
TTTTGAGACGGAGTTTCACTCTTGTTGCCCAGGCTGGAGAGCAATGGCACGATCTCGGCTCACCACAACCTCCGCCTCCCAGGTTCAAGCGATTCTCCTGCCTCAGCCTCCCGAGTAGCTGGGATTACAGGCATGTGCCACCATGCCCGGCTAATTTTGTATTTTTAGTAGAGACAGGGTTTCTACATGTTGGTCAGGCTGGTCTTGAACTCCCAACCTCAGGTGATCCACCTGCCTCGGCTCCCAAAGTGCTAGAAATACAGGCATGAACCATTGCACAGGCAATTTTTGTATTTTAATTAGTATTATTAGTGAATTAATAATACCTGCCCTATGATTATAAACTTGAACAGTATAAAGATATACAATGAAAGGAAAGTCTTTCTTCTACCCAGCACCCAACCCCACAAACCCACTACAGAGGCAACCATTATTTACAGTTTTTTAATGTACAGGTAGATATCATCTTAACCTCATTTTACAAATGAGGAAACTGAGGCTTAGAGAGGTTGAGTGGCTGAGCTGAGATCACGCATCTGATGGAGCTAACAGAGATGATATCAGATCTTGTCCTTGACACTGCATTGCCACCCTGACATCATCCTGCTTCCCACGTACATCCTGGGTATGCATCCTGGACTGAGAGTCCTCAGAGGGCAAAGGTTGCCCATGGAACCTGCTGGGGCAGTAGTCAGCACTGGGCCACTGGGTGCTGTAGCAGGAGACCTGGAATCTGTGCCATGATTGAGCTGCTGTGTGATGCTGAGCAAATCTCTTGATATCCTCACTTGCCTTTCTTACTCACTGGGCTATATTGAGACTTGAACAAACCAAGTAGAAAGATGATTGGAAAGTAAAGATGTCATACAGATTCAAGGAAGGGTGAAGACAGATATTTAGTATAGGGTTAACTTTGTACTTTCCTTGGAGCACACGTGTCCATGTTCAGATACTTTACAAATACTTTAACTTGAGCACATGTGTCCTTGTTCAGTTCCTTGAAAAGTGTTGCTTGTTCACTGCCTTTCTTCTTTTTTTAGACAGGGTCTCGCTCTGTCACCCTGGCTGGGGTGCAGTGGCACAATCATCACTCACTGCACACTTGACATCCCAGGGCCAAGTGATCCTCCCACCTCAGCCTCCTGAGTAGCTGAGACTACAGGCGTGCATCACCACGCCAAACTAATTTTTTATTTGTTGTAGACATGGGGTCTCACCATATTTCCCAGGCTGATCTCAAACTCCTGGGCTCAAGGGATCCTCCCCCTTGGCCTCCCAAAGCACTGGGACCACAGACACATGCCACCGTGCCTACCTAATTTGTTTTTGTTGGTTGGTTGGTTTCTGTAGCAATTGGGATCTCACTATGGCTGGTCTCAAATTCCTGAGTTCAAACCATACTCCTGCCTTGGCCTCCAAAAGCACTGGGACTACAGGCGTGAACCACTGTGCCCGGCCTTCTGCCTCTCTTCTTTTTTTTGTGTGTGAGACAGGGTTTTGCTCTAGTTGCCCAAGCTGGAGGGCAATGGTGTGATCTCGGCTTACTACAACCTTGCCTCCCAGGTTCAAACGATTCCCTGACTCAGTCTCCCAAGTAGCTGGGATTACAGGCATGCACCACTATGCCTGGCTAATTTTGTATTTTTAGTAGAGACAGAGTTTCACCATGTTGGCCAGGCTAGTCTCAAACTCCTGACCTCAGGTGATCCACCCGCCTCGGCCTCCCAAAGTGCTGGGATTACAGGTGTGAACCACCGTGCCTGGCCTTCTGCCTCTCTTTGGAAGAGGGTTGACTTCCATTTCTCTACAAACTTCAAGCCCAGTAAGATAATAAGTCCATCAAATTGGCTACACAGCCATCTAGAAGGTTTGGGGCCAAGCCACATACGCAAATAGCGACACTTCTTTCAGGGAGCAGCACAGGGCTCCCAACCCAGTTGGGATGCAGGACAACTGAGACAGAAAATTCAATCATGGTAGACAGCGTTATCTCTCCAAAGAAACATTTGTCTTCTGCCTCCAGCTGACATTCTGTGACTGCACAGATAGCACTTTGTCAGTTTAGCTATTACTACGTAACAAACCACCCCAAGACTTAGAGGCTTAAAACAATAATTAGCTCACAACTCTGCAATTTCAGCTGGGCTCAGCTGAGCAGTTCTTCTGTTCATCTCACTTTGAGTTGCTTAAGTGGCTGCGACTGCAGCATATGGACCAGAATGGTCTACAATGGACTCACATAACTGGCAGTTAGCTGGGATTGTCAGCCAAAGCACCTCAGTTCTCCTGCATGTGGCTCTCCAGCAGCATAGCCTGGGTTCCTTGCCCGGTATCAACAGGTCCCAAGAGAGTAAAAGTGGAAGTCACAAGATCTTCCAAAGTCTAGGCTCCAGAAGTCACATATTGTCACTTTTCACACATTTGTTACCCAAAGCAAGTCACAAGGCAATGCCAAATTCAAAAAGTAGGAAACAGACTACCTTTTGATGAAGGCACTGCAAAATATTTTGGTCATGTTTTTCAATCTATCACACTCTTTCTAATCCATCATTCAATAATTCTCCAATCAACCAGCCTGTACTTATTGCATACCTAGCATAGCTAATACCTAAATATTGTGCTAGATGGCAAAATACAAAAGAACGCTAAGACCAAGTCTTTGCTGGAAAAAATGTAGAAGATGTTAAAATGAGCTAAAGATTACTGGGGGCCGGGCGCGGTGCCTCAAGCCTGTAATCCCAGCACTTTGGGAGGCCGAGACGGACAGATCACGAGGTCAGGAGATCGAGACCATCCTGGCTAATACGGTGAAACCTCATCTCTACTAAAAACTACAAAAAACTAGCCGGGCGACGAGGCAGGCGCCTGTAGTCCCAGCTACTTGGGAGGCTGAGGCAGGAGAATGGCGTAAACCCAGGAGGCGGGGCTTGCAGTGAGCTGAGATCC
>NW_016823424.1:459100-484898 GCF_001698545.2 Rhinopithecus bieti | reverse complement strand
GGGTACCTTTTGATGGAATGCTGGCCTTTGTATAGAGAACTTTCAGTGTTATTTGATTATGTAGTTGTCTGTGTCTTTGTGTTTATTTCTTTTAATTTTATAAAATAGTTTATTTCAAAGACTCAATAGTCCTTCTTTTTTTTTTTTTCTTTTTGAGATGGAGTTTTACTCTTGTTGCCCAGGCTGCAGTGCAATGGCGTGGTCTAGGCTCACTGCAACCTCCGCCTCCCAAGTTCAAGCAATTCTGCCTCAGTCTCCCAAGTAGCTGGAATTATAGGTGCCCACCACCACGCCTGGCTAATTTTTGTACTTTTAGTAGAGATGGGGTTTCACCATGTTGGCCAGGCTGGTCTCGAACTCCTGATCTCAGGTGATCTGCTCACCTCGCCTCCCAAAGGGCTATGATTACAGGCATCAGCCACTGCATCCAGCCCCTTCAAATTCTTATTTTTGGATATACTATAATGTAGTAGGACAAGCCACAGACAAAACTCCTCAGACACCGGATTAAAAAAGGAAGAGGTTTTTTATTTGGCCGGGAGCATCAGCAGAGTCACGTCTCAAGAGCCGAGCTCTCCAAAGACAGAGTTCCTGGCCCTTTTAAGGGCTTACAACTCTAAATTGTAATCCCAGCCTGTAATCCCAGCTACCCGGGAGGCTGAAGTAGGAGAGCTGCTTGAACCTGGGAGGCAGAGGTTGCAGTGAGCCGAGATCACGCCCCTACACTCCAACCTGGGTGACAGAGTGAGACTCCATCTCAGGAAAAAAAAAAAAAAGAAAAGAAAGAGAAGAAAGAGAGGGAGGGAGGGAGGGAAAGAAATAGAAATGTTTGTAGGTCGGGGGTGGTGGTTCACGCCTGTAATCCTAACACTTTGGGAGGCCGAGATGGGTGGGTCATCTGAAGTCAGGAGTTCGAGACCAGCCTGGCCAACATGGTGAAACCCTGTCTTTACTAAAAATACAAAAATTAGCTGAGCATGGTGGTACACACCTGTAATCCCAGCTACTTGGGAGACTGAGACAGAAGAATTACTTGAACCCAGAAGGCAGAAGTTGCAGTGAGCTGAGATCACACCATTGCACTCCAGCCTGGGTGACAAGAGTGAATCTCTTGTCTCAAAAAAGAAAAAAAAAGAAAAGAAAAGAAAGAAAGAAAAGAAATGTTCGTTGTTGGCCGGGTGCAGTAGCTCACGCCTGTAATCCCAGCACTTTGGGAGGCCAAGGTGGGTGGATCACCTGAGGTCAGGAGTTCAAGACTAGCCTGGCTAACCCGGTGTAACCCCGTCTAAAAATATAAAAATTAGCCAGGTGTGGTGGTGGGTCCCTGTAGTCCCAGCTACTCCAGAGGGCTGAGGCAGGAGAATTGCCTGAACACAGGAAGCGGAGGTTGCAGTGAGTTGAGATTGTGCCAGCCAATCTATAGAGCGAGATTCCATGCCAAAAACAAGACAGAAATGTTTGTTGTTTAAGCCACCCAATCTATAGTAATTCGTTACAGCAGAACTCAGACAGACACAAGATCAAGGTGGGAAAAAGTGTAAGTTGACCCAGCTCTGTGATGAGATTATCCCTAGCTTCTTCCTCTATTACATTTACCTTTCTCTATTAGAGAATGCTCCACTCGCCGGGCGTGGTGGCTCAAGCCTGTAATCCCAGCACTTTGGGAGGCCGAGATGTGCGGATCACAAGGTCAGGAGATCGAGACCATCCTGGCTAATACGGTGAAACCCCGTCTCTACTAAAGAATACAAAAAACTAGCCAGGCGACGAGGCAGGCGCCTGTAGTTGGGAGGCGGAGGCAGGAGAATGGCGTAAACCTGGGAGGCAGAGCTTGCAGTGAGCTGAGATCCGGCCACCGCACTCCACCCTGGACGACAGAGCCAGACTCCGTCTCAAAAAAAAAAAAGAGAATGCTCCACTCTTTATATATTCATCACTCATTTATCCAGATATACAATAAAAACATTAATCAGGTGAATTACTTTCTCACCAATACCTGCCAAGAAAACTGACTATAAATTTGTAATAAATTCACAAGGGGCAGAGGTTGGGTTTATTAGTTGCTTCTCAAACACACCCCGGCATTCAAAAGTCTGAAGAAAGTAAGGAAAAGGAGAACTTTAGCACGCTAGTGTCAAACAAGCCTGTTCTAATAAGCAACCCCAAACTCCTCTCCTGTCTGGGTCCAGAATTGGGTTTGGTTTATGAAATACTGTGTCCGGAATTGGTGGGATCTTGGTCTCAATGACTTCAAGAATGAAGCCACAGACCCTCGCGGTGTTACAGTTCTTTTTTTTTTTTTTGAGACGGAGTCTCGCTCTGTCGCCCAGGCTGGAGTGCAGTGGCCAGATCTCAGCTCACTGCAAGCTCCGCCTCCCGGGTTCACGCCATTCTCCTGCCTCAGCCTCCCGAGTAGCTGGGACTACAGGCGCCGCCACCTCGCCCGGCTAGTTTTTTTTTTTTTTTGTATTTTAGTAGAGACGGGGTTTCACCGTGTTAGCCAGGATGGTCTCGATCTCCTGACCTCGTGATCCGCCCGTCTCGGCCTCCCAAAGTGCTGGGATTACAGGCTTGAGCCACCGCGCCCAGCTACAGTTCTTAAAGATAGTGTGTCCGGAATTTGTTCCTTCTGATGTTTGGACATGTCCAGAGTTTTTTCCTTCTGGTGGGTTCGTGGTCTCGCTGACTTCAGGAGTGAAGCTGCAGACCTTTGCAGCGAGTTTCACAGCTCTTAAAGGTGGCACATCCAGAGTTGTTCGTTTTTGGTCTCACTGGCTTCAGGAGTGAACCTGCAGACCTTCACGGTGAGTGTTACAACTCAAAAAGGTAGTGCGAGCCCAGAGTGAGCAACAACAAGATTTATTGTAAAGAGCAAAAGAACAAACCCTCCACAGCATGAAAGGTGACCCAAGCAGGTTACCGCTGCTGGCACAGGTGGACTGCTTTTAGTCCCTTATTTGGCCCCACCCACATCCTGCTGATTGGTCCATTTACAGAGTGCTGATTGGACCATTTTACAGAGTGCTGATTGGTGCATTTACAAACCTTTAGCTAGACACAGAGCACTGATTGGTGCATTTACAATCCTTTAGCTAGACAGAAAAGTTCTCTAAGTACCCTAACCCATTAGCTAGACACAGAGCACTGATTGTTGTGTTTACAAACGTTTAGCTAGACACAGAGTGCTGTTGATTGGTGCATTTACAATCCTTTAGCTAGACAGAAAAGTTCTCCAAGTCCCCACCCTATTAGGAAGACACAGAGCACTGATTGGTGTGTTTACAAACCTTTAGCTAAACACAGAGCGCTGATTGGTGCATTTACAATCCCTTAGCTAGACAGAAAAGTTACTCAAGTCCCCAACAGACCCAGAAGCCCAGTGGCTTCACCTCTCAATACCACATGGCAAATCTCTAGCCAAAGTCCTCACTAGTTCCTCCTTTGACTAACAATATCCAGCCCAGGAAGTGGGAACCTCTTTGGTAGAGGTGGTTGGATTTACTCAAGAAAAGCCCCACGTGAACTCCCCAAGCACAAATCTTCATTAGAAAAAAAAACAAAAAAACAAAAACGGCCAGGCGTGGTGGCTTATGCCTGTAATCCCAGCACTTTGGGAGGCCGAGGCAGATGGATCATGAGGTCAAGAGATCAAGACCATCCTGGCCAACATGGTGAAACCCCATCTCCACTAAAAATACAAAAATTAGCTGGGCGTAGTGGTACACCCTGTAGTTCCAGCTACTCGGGAGGCTGAGGCAGGAGAATCGCTTGAACCTGGGAGGTGGAGGTTACAGTGAGCTGAGATCGTGCCACTGCACTCCAGCCTGGCGACAGAGCGAGACTTCGTCTCAAAAAAAAAAAAAGAAAGAAAGAAGGAAAGAAGGAGCCATTAAGCCCCTAACAGTGTGCACTTATGCTGTCGGGAAACAGGTAGGACTGACAGCTTAAAGAACATTCTGAGGCTGGGCATGGTGGCTCATGCCTGTAATCCCAGCACTTTGGGAGGCCAAGGCAGGCAGATCACCTGAGGTCAGGAGTTTGAGACCAGCCTGGTCAACATGGCAAAACCCTGTCTGTCTCTACTAAAAATACAAAAATTAGCCAGGCCTGGTGGTGGGCACCTGTAATGCCAGCTGCCTGGGGGAGGCTGAAGTATGAGAATCACTTGAACCTGGGAGGTGGAGGCTGCAGTGAGCCGAGATCACGCCACTGCACTCCAGCCCGGGAGACAGAGCGAGACTCTGTCTCAAAAAAAAAGAAAAAGAACATGCTAGGGCTACACTCCAGCATTTAAGCTAAAGCTAGAAATACAGGGTTGAAAGGTTGAAGGCATCCACTGAGCTCACTAGGAGCTCAACAGGAGCTTTGACACAAAGATAGGGTCTTTGCCCCCATCTGAACAGGAGTGACAACAGAAGCTTTGGGAATTGATGAGTTACTAAGGAAAACAGTGCAGGGCACAAGTTGCAACTCGTGGCCCATGGGCTAAACTGGCCCCAAGTGTACTTTATTTGGGCTACACAGGGTCGTAATTTTTTGAATTATCCACTTTTAAATGTTCGACTATTTCACCAAAAAATCTGTATATCTAGTTTATCTTGAAAAACTGGAAGATCTGGTAACGCTGGGCCCCATTTCACTTGACAATGAGAGTCAGGGTTGAGTTGTGCCTGTCACCTTTAAAGAAAGTACATAGGGTAGGCTAGGCCACAGTAACAAAATACCAGGCACTTAACATAATGAAGATTTGTTTCTTGTTCAAGCAAACTCCAGGGTGAATCAGGCAACTCTCCAGGGTAGCTTTCTTCCTTGTAATGACTCAGGGATCCAGGTTAAACACGTCTTATGAATCTGCTATTCCAACTTACACTCTAGATGATCCCATCAGGGAACCGGAGCTGGAGGGCTGCTTTGTGGCGCTTACATGCTTCCAACACAAAGTGAAATGGTACTTGAACTAACTGTCCATTTGCCGAAACTAGTCCCAGGACCCTCATTAGGGGCCTGAGACATGTGGGGCAGCTCATGGATACTGGGTGAGCAGTAAATGTCTCTGCCACATGGAACATGTGCTATGCAGTTTACCACATGCCTGCCAGGCTGCTTAAATCATTCACATGATCTACCTGGCTCCTGGAGACACTGGCATTTGCAGCCTTTGGTACAAAAAGAGAGGAGTGCTGAGGAGAGAACCTTGTGGAATGCTACCAGGGAGCAGCCATCACAACAGAACCCTACACTTGCCCAGTGTTTCCTGCCAAGGTTCTGTCTGTAAGTGACAGAACCTACCCCTGGGAGGTGACCTGGCTATATCTTTCCTATCTCCTGGTCACAGTGCTGAGGGGGTGCCTGCTGCTTCTCCACAGACGAAGATTCAAAATGTTCTCGCGTTACAACCTTTGCATATTTCAAATTTCTTATAGTCAAAAAGACTCTTCTGAATTCTACCTACTTTCCTTCCCCCTATATTGCATTTCTTCTCTTTACTCGTGTTCTGCATAGCTGCCTAAAGACTGAACTGGAGCAAAAACCTACACACTAGGCTCTGGATAGTACCAGTTCCCACGTAAAATGTTCAGGAAGACCAATTTATGTGTTTTTTCCTGAAAAGTGTTTGTTTTAAATAATTTTATTTGTCCCAGTTTTATTTTTTCACCTGTCTCTCCTTTTCTGCCTTTGTCTGAATTACACATTGTTTAGAATTCCACACTATTTATTGAATTTTTTGCTATACTTTTTTTTTTTTTTTTTTGGATACGGAGTGTCGCTCTGTCACCAGGCTGGAGTGCACTGGCATAAACTCGGCTCACTTCAATCTCCGCTTCCTGGGTTCAAGCGATTCCCCTGTCTCAGCCTCCTGAGTAGCTGGGACTACAGGCATGCACCACCATGCCCGGCTAATTTTTGTATTTTTAGTAGAGATGGGGTTTCATCACGTTGGCCAGGATGGTCTTGAACTCCCGACCTCGTGATCTGCCTGCCTTGGCCTCCCAAAGTGCTGGGATTACAGGCGTGAGCCACCACACCCAGTCAGCTATACCTCTTTACATTACTTTTCAAATTCTTGCTCTAGGGCTTAGAAAATATATCCATAAGTTTTCACAGCCTAGGGTTATATTAATATTGTACTTCTTCATGTGAAGTATGAAAATCTTACAACCATTTTAGGTCCATTTACCACCAACACCCACTATTTCCTTTTTTTCTTTTTTTTTTTTTTTGAGACGGAGTCTAGCTCTTGTCGCCCAGGCTGGAATGCAATGGCACGATCTTGGCTCACTGCAACTGCTAGCTCCCAGGTTCAAGCGATTCTCCTGCCTGAGCCTCTAGAGTAGCTGGGATTACAAGCACGCACTAGCGTGCCTGGGTAATTTTTGTATTTTTAATAGAGACGGGGTTTCACCATGTTGGCCAGGCTGCTCTGAACTCCTGACCTCAGGTGATCCATCTGCCTCGGCCTCCCAAAGTGCTGGGATTACAGGCGTGAGCCACTGTGCCTGGCCCCACTATTTCTTATTTATTTATTTATTTATTTGAGACAGACTCCCGCTCTGTCGCCCAGGCTGGTGTGCAGTGGTGCGATCTTGGCTCACTGCAACCTCCACCTCCTGGGTTTAAGAGATTCTCCTGCCTCAGCCTCCCGAGTAGCCAGGATTACAGGCGAGCATCACCATGCCTGGCTAATTTTTGTATTTTTTAGCAGAGATGGGGTTTCACCATATTGGCCAGGCTGGGTTCGAACACCTGACCTCATGATCCACCCACCTTCGCCTCCCAAAGTGCTGGGATTACAGGCGTGAGCCACTGCACCCGGCCTTCTTTTTAATTTATTTATATTTTAACTTATTTATTTTTTTTGAGATGGAGTCTTACTCTGTCGCCCAGGCTGGAGTGCAGTGGAGGAATCTCAGCTCACTGCAACCTCCACCCCCTGAGTTCAAGTGATTCTCCTGCCTCAGCCTCCTGAGTAACTGGGATTACAGGTATCTGCCACCACGCCTGGCTAATTTGTGTATTTTTTCAGTAGAGACGGGGTTTCACCATGTTGGTCAGGCTAGTCTCAAAATCCTAATCTTGTGACCCGCCCACCTTGGCCTCCCAAAGTGCTGGGATTACAGGTGTGAGCCACCGCGCCCAGCCTTCTTTTCATTCGTTTATTTTTGAGATAGGGTCTTGCTGTCATCCAGGTTGGAGTGCAGTGCCAATCACAGCTTACTGCAACCTCGACCTCTCGGGCTCAAGTGACCCACCCACTTCAGCTTCCTGAGTAGCTGGGACTACAGGTACATATCACCATGCCCAGCTTTTTTTTTTTTTTTTTTTTGCAGAGATGGGGTTTCACCATGTTACCCATGGCTCATCTCCAACTCCTGTGTTCAAGGGATCACCCTCCCTCGGCCTCCCAAAGTGCTGGGATTACAGGCATGAGCCACCACACCTGCCCCAATTCCCACTATGTTTTAGCTGTAGTTGTATATATTACATTTAAATACATTATAATTCCCCAAGACCATGTTTTAATATTTGCTTTTGGCAGTCAAGTGTATTTTAAATAAATTAAGAGGGGCAGGGCATGGTGGTTCATGCCTCTGTAATCCCAACACTTTGGGAGGCCGAGACAAGAGAACTGCTTGAGGCCACAAGTTCGAGACCAGCCTGGGCAACACAGTGAGACCCTGGTCTCTACCAAAAACATATAAAAAATAAAAATACGCTGAGTGTGGTGGCACACACCTGTAGTCCCAGCTGCTTGGGAGGCTGAAGTAGGAGGATTGCTTGAGCACAGAGATTGAAGTCCACTGTACTCCAGCCTGGGTGACAGAATGAGACCTTGTCTCTTAACAAAAGACACACAGGGCCAAGCGCAGTGACTCACGCCTCTAATCCCAGCACTTTGGGAGGCCGAGGCTTGATCACTCGAGGTCAGGAGTTCCTGACCAGCCTGGCCAACATGGTGAAACCCTATCTCTACTAAAAATAAGCTGGGTGTCGTGATGTGTGCCTGTGATCCCAGCTACCCTGGAGTCTGTGGCAGAAGAATCACTTCAACCTGGGAAGTGGAGGTTGTGGTAGATTGCACCACCGCACTCCAGCCTGGATGACAGAATGAGATTACAACTCAAAAAAAAAAAAAAAAACCCACAGAAAAGCAAACATGTATTTCATATATATATATGTATGTGTGTGTATGTATGTGTATATTATATATATACAAATATATATATATATATTTTTTTTCTTTTTTTGAGACAGAGTTTCACTCGTTGCCCAGGCTGGAGTGCAATGGTGCGATCTTGGCTCACCGCAACCTCCGCCTCCCAGGTTCAAAGCGATTCTCCTGCCTCAGCTTCCTGAGAAGCTGGGATTACGGGCACCTGCCACTACACCTGGCTAATTTTGTATTTCTAGTAGAGATGGGGTTTCTCCATGTTGGTCAGGCTGATCTTGAACTTCTGACCTTGGGTGATCCACCCACCATGGCCTCCTAAAGTGCTGAGATTACAGGCGTGAGCCACCGTGCCCAGCCTATAGTAGTTTCAATAAATAAATCATAAATAAAAATAATTTTGAAAAAAAAAGATGAAAACATGCCTTTTACACTTACCTGGTAGCCTACTAAATAAATACTCTTTATTCCTTCCTAAATATATGCATTTCTCTCTGGTATAATTGCCCCTCAGTTTGAAGAACTTCCCTTAGTTTGGCTGTAATACAGTTCTTTCTTTTTTTTTAATTTTTTATTTTTTTGAGACAGAGTCTCATTCTGTTGCCCAGGCTTGAGTGCAGTGGCGTGATCTTAGCTCACTGCAACCTCTGCCTCCCAGGTTCCAGTGATTCTCCTGAGTAGCTGGGACTACAGGTGCGCACCACCACACTCAGATAATTTTTTGTATTTTCAGTAGGGAAGGGGTTGCCTATTGCCCAGGCTGGTCTCAAACTCCTGAGCTCAGGCAGTCTGTCCATCTCAGTCTCCCAAAGTGATAGGATTACAGGCACGAGCCACCTTGCCCAGCTGGCTTTAATACAGTCTATTGGCAATGACTTCTTAGTTTTCTTGTATCTGAATATGTGTTTATTTTGCCTTCTTTTTTTAAAAACAGCTTTGAAATACAGTTAACAAACCAAACAATCCACCCATTTAAAGTATACAATTGGCCAGGCGTGGTGGCTCACGCCTGTAATCCCAGCACTTTGGGAGGCTGAGGCAGGCAGATCACCTGAGATCAAGAGTTCAAGACTAGCCTGGCCAACATGGTGAAACCCAGTCTCTACTGAAAATACAAAAATTAGCCAGGTGTGGTGGCATATGCCTGTAATCCCAGCTGCTCGGGAGGCTGTGGCAGAAGAATCGCTTGAACCTAGGAGGCAGAGGTTGCAGTGAGTCAAGATCGTACCATTGCACTCCAGCCTGGGCAACAAGAGTGAAACTCCATCTCAAAACAAATAAATAAAATAAAATAAAATATATAATTAAGTGGTTTTTAGTATGTTCACAGAGTGATGCAGCTATCATTACAATCAATTTTAGAGTATTTTCATTACCCTGAAAAAGAAAACCCATACCCTTTAGCAGTTACCACTCCCCTGCCCCTACTTCTTCCATCCTCACAACCTTAGACAGCCACTTTCTATGTCTAGGAATTTATCCATTTCTTCTAGATTTCCCAAATAATTGGCATACAGTTGCTCACAGTAGCCACTAATGATCATTTGAATTTCTGCAGTACCGGTTGTAATGTCTTTTTCATTTCTGATTTATTTAGGTTTTACTTTTCTTTTTTTTTTTTTTGAGATGGAGTCTTGCTCTGTCGCCCAGGCTGGAGTAGAGTGGCGCAATCTCTGCTCACTGCAAGCTCCGTCCCCCCGGGTTCATGCCATTCTCCTGCCTCAGCCTCCCGAGTAGCTGGGACTACAGGCGCCCGCCACCATGCTTGGCTAATTTTTTTGTATTTTTTAGTAGAGACGGGGTTTTACCGTGTTAGCCAGGATGGTCTCGATCTCCTGACCTCGTGATCCGCCCACCTCACTGGGATTACAGGTGTGAGCCACCGCACCCAGCCAGGTTTTCACTATTTTTTTTTCTTAGTCTGGCTAAAAGTTTCTCAATCTCGTTCATCTTTTCAAAAAAATTTTTTGTTTTGTTGACCTTTTGTATTGTTTTCTTCATTTAAATTTAATTTATCTCTACTCTGATATTTATTGTTTCTTTTTTTTTTTTTTTTTTGAGACTAAGTCTCACTGTCGCCCAGGCTGGAGTGCAGTGGCGCAATCTACACTCACTGCAACCCCTGACTCCTGGGTTCAAGCGATTCTCCTTCCTCAGCTTCCCAAGTTGCTGGGATTACAGGTGCCCACCACCATGCCCAGCTAATTTTTTGTATTTTTAGTAGAGAGAGGGTTTCACCATGTTGGGTTTCATCACGTTGGCCAGGATGGTCTTGAATCCCCGACCTCGTGATCCACCTGCCTCAGCCTCCCAAAGTGCTGGGATTACAGGTGGGAGCCACCGTGCCCGGCCAGCTATACCTAATTACATTACTTTTTAAATTCTTGCTCTAGGCCTTAGAAAACACATCCATAACTTTTCACAGCCTAGGGATGGGTTAATATTCTACTTTTTCATGTAGAATATGAAAACCTTACAACCATTTTAGGTCCGTTTACCACCAACTTTCACTATTTCCTTTTTTTTTGAGACGGAGTCTTGCTTGTTGCCCAGGCTGGAATGGCATGATCTTGGATCACTGCAACCGCTAGCTCCCAGGTCAAAGCGATTCTCCTGCCTCAGCCTCCTGAATAGCTGGGATTACAGGCATGCACCAGCATGCCTGGCTAATTTTTGTATTTTTAGCAGAGACGGGGTTTCACCATGTTGGCCAGGCTGTTCCGAACTCATGACCTCAGGTGATCCGTCCGCCTCGGCCTCCCAAAGTGCTGGGATTACAGGCATGAATCGCTGCACCCAGCCCCACTATTTCTTTTTATTTATGTATCTATGTATTTATTTATTTGAGATGGAGTCTCGCTCTGTTGCCCAGGCTGGAGTGCAGTGACGCGATCTTAGCTCACTGCATCTTCCACCTCCCGGTTTGATTCTCCTGCCTCAGCCTCCCCAGTAGTTGGGATTACAGGTGCGTGCCACCACACCCAGCTAATTTTTGTATTTTTAGTAGAGACGGGGTTTTGCCATGTTGGCCTGGATGGTCTCGAATTCCTGACCTTGTGATGTGCCCGCCTCAGCCTCCCAAAGTTCTGGGATTACAGGTGTGAGCCACTGCACCCAGCCAACTTTGTAGTTCTTTAAGATGCATCGTTAGGTTATTTGAAGTTTTACTTCCTTTTTTGATGTAGATACTTATAGCTATAAACTTTCCTCTTAGTACTGCTTTCACTGTATCCCATAGGTTTTGGTATTCGTGTTTCCATTATTATTTGTTTCAATAAATTTTTCAAGACATTCTTCTTAACGTCTTCATTTTGCCACTGGTCATTCAGGAGCACGTTGGGTAATTTCTGTGTGTCTGTATAGTTTCCACAGTTCCTCTTGTTATTGACTTCTAGTTTTATTCCATTGTGATCAGAGAAGATGCTTGATATTATTTCAATTTTTTTGAATGTTTTAAGACTTGGCCGGGCGCGGTGGCTCAAGCCTGTAATCCCAGCACTTTGGGAGGCCGAGACGGGCGGATCACGAGGTCAGGAGATCGAGACCATCCTGGCTAACACGGTGAAACCCCGTCTCTACTAAAAAATACAAAAAACTAGCCGGGCGAGGTGGCGGGCGCCTGTAGTCCCAACTACTTGGGAGGCTGAGGCAGGAGAATGGCGTAAACCCGGGAGGCGGAGCTTGCAGTGAGCTGAGATCCAGCCACTGCACTCCAGCCCGGGCGACAGAGCGAGACTCTGTCTCAAAAAAAAAAAAAAAAAAAAAAAAAAAGACTTGTTGGCTGGGCACGGTGGCTCGCGCCTGTAATCCCAGCACTTTGGAAGGCCGAGGCAGGTGGATCACGAGGTCGGGGATTCAAGACCATCCTGGCTAACACGGTGAAACCCCATCTCTACTAAAAATACAAAACAAAATTTGCCGGGCATGGTGGCAGCCACCTGTAGTCCCAGCTACCTGGGTGGCTGAGGCGGGAGAATGGCGTGAATCCAGGAGGTGGAGCTTGCAGTGAGCCGAGATCGTGTCACTGCCCTCCAGCCTGGGTGACAGAGTGAGACTCTGTCTCAAAAAACAAACAAACAAACAAAAGACTTGTTTTGTAACATATGGTCTATCCTTGAGAATGATCCATGTGCTGAAGGAAAGAATGTGTATTCTGCAGCCATTTGATGAAATGTTTTGTAAATACCTATTAGGTCCATTTGGTCTATAACACAGATTAAGTCCGATGTTTCTTTGTTGATTTTTCTGTCTGGAAGACCTGTCCAATGCTAAAAGTGGGGTGTTGAAGTCTCCAGCTATTATTGTATTGGGATCTATCTCTTTCTTTATTATAATATTTGCTTTATATATCTGGGTGCTCTAGTGTTGGGTGTATATATAATTACAATTGTTATATTCTCTTGCTGAATTGACCATTATCATTATATCATGACCTTCTTTGTCTCTTTCAGTTTTTGTCTTGAAACCTATTTCGTTGGCTGGGCATGGTGGCTCACGCCTGTAACCCGAGCACTTTGGGAGGCCAGGGTGGGTGGATCTCTGGAGGTCAGGAGTTTGAGACCAGCCTGGCCAACATGGTAAGACCTCATCTCTAGCAAAAATACAACAATTAGCTGGGCATGGTGGCAGCAACCTGGAATCCCAGATACCTGGGAGGCTGAGGTACAGGAATTGCTTGAACCTGGGAGGCAGAGGTTGCAGTGAGCCGAGATCATGCCATTGCACTCCAGCCTGGGAAACAAGAGTGAAACTCCATCTCAAAAAAAAAAAAAATTGGCCAGGCGTGGTGGCTCACACCCATAATCCCACCAATTTGGGTGGCTGGGGCAGGTGGATCACTTGAGCTCAGGAGTTCAAGACCAGCCTGGGCAACATGGGGAAACCCCATCTCTACAAAAAAAAAATACAAAAATTAGCTGGGCATGATGGCACGTGCCTGTGGTCCAAGCTTCTCAGGAGGCTAAGGTAGGAGGACAGCTTTAGGCTGGGAGGTGGAGGTTGCAGTGAGCCATGATCTCGCCACTACACTCCAGGCTGGGTAACAAAGTGAGACCCTGTCTCAAAAAAAAAAGAAAAGAAAGAGGAATAAAAGAATGGCTACTCCATAGGCAGAGAGCAGCAGAACGGGCTGCTTGACTAAGAATACTTATAATTATTTCTTGATTATATGTGAAACAAGGGGTGGATTATTCATGTCTTCCCTGGAAAGAGGAGGGCGATTCCCATACTGAGGGTTCCTCCCCCTTTTAGACCATATAGAGTAACTTCCTCACATTGCCATAGCATTCCTAGTATCTTTTAGCATGCTAACGCATTATATTTAGCATACAACAAGCAGTGAGGAGAGATCACTTTAGTCGCCATCTTGGTTTTGATGGGATTTGGCCGGCTTCTTTACTGCATGCTGTTTTATCAGCAAGGTCTTTGTGACCTATAACTTGTGTTGACCTCCTATCTCATCCTGTGATTAAGAATGCCTAACCTTCTGGGAATGCAGCCCAGTAGGTCTCATTTTACCCAGCCGTATTCAAGGAGTTGCTCTGGTTCAAATGCCTCTGACAACTGCACTCTCCATTCAGTAGCCTGAGTCATCTCTTTTTTTCTAATTAACGCGTGACTTACATAAAGTACACAAATCTTAAGTATATGAATTCTAGATATACACCCATGTAACCGCCACTCACATCAGGATACTAAATCCTTTTTAAAATTTTATTTCAAGTCATGACATTTTTCTGCTTTAAATCATTCCATACTTTCCCAATCCCCTTGAGACAAAATCCAAACACCTCCTAAACCTGGTTACACAGTCTCACATGATCCAGCCCCTATCTCTCAGGATTCATCCTGAACCATCCTTCCCTCCCCTGCCCTCACCATATTGCAGCAATCCCATCTGCGCATCCTGTCTTCTCCTAAACCTCTTCAGAAGACATTCCCAGTGCTGGCAGCTTATAATTTAGATCTCCGTCTGAATGTCACTTCCTCAGAGGTCTCCTCTGACAGGCAATCTAAAGTTGCACCCAATCACTTTTCACTACACCACCTTGTTTTAAGTACTCACAGAATACTTGTTATAATATTTTATTTATTAGTTGCTTATATATCTGTCCTTCCCCCACTAGAATATAACCTCTTTTGGGACAGTTCTAGTCCATGTTGTACCCACAAATGTCTGTGCCTGGCACACGGTGGGCAACAAAAATTTTCATTGAATGAATGAAATGGAACATCAGCTAGGGGAAGCATGAATAGCCCTAGTCTCAGAAATCCTGAAGGCCTAAGTTTGACTAAACCTCGTCAGTAAATTGGAGCATTAAATGAGGTAAAAGCCCATGGGAATTAAGTGTTCAGCATTTGTTACCTTCTTATTCCGTCTGAACATGCCTCATTAAAGCCATTCTTACACAAGACGCTCGATTTGTTTTGCCTTTACAAAAAATAATTTGAAAACAAACTCCGGCCGGGAGCAGTGACTCACGCCTGTAATCCCGGCACTGTGGGAGGCCACGGAGGGAGTAATGTTTGAGCCCAGGAGTTCGAGACCAGTCTGGGCGACATAGGGAGATACAGCGCCCCCTCACCCACCCCCCGCCCACGCCCGCCACTCTATCTCCACACAAAAACTGTTTTTTAATTAGCTGGTCCTGGAGGCGCTCGCCTGTGGTCCCAGCTGCTCGAGAGGCTGAAGTGGAAGGACCGCTTGAGCCCCGGAGGTTGAGGCTGCAGTGAACCGAGATCGCGCCACTGCACTCCAGCTTGGGCGACAGGGCGAGACCCCGTCTCAAAAAATAAAAATAAATAAAAATAAACTCAGTAATTTCTGATGCGGCTTTTAAAAACTAGGCCGGTCGCGGTGGCTCACGCCTGTAATCCCAGCATTTTGGGAGGCCGAGGCGGTGGACAGCCTGAGGTGAGGAGTTCAAGACCAGCACGGCCAATATGGTGAAATACCGTTTATACTAAAAATACAAAAAACTAGCAGCGAATAGTGGCGGGCGCCTGTAATCCCAGCTACTCCGGAGGCTGAGGCAGGAGAATCGCTTGAACCTGAGAGGCGGGGGTTGCAGTGAGCCGAGGTCGCGCGCGCCATTGCACTCCAGCCTGGGCAACAAGAGCGAACCTCCGTCTCAAAACAAAAAAGTACGTTAAACTCAGACTCTTCCCTTTCCAGAACATCCATTTCGCCACACCCATCACCGGCTATGTGCAGAGTAAGCGGAACCAGCAGCGAAGCCCCACCCTTCCCGTCACTCTTCCGACAGGAAGTCTATGCATCACGAGGCCGGCCAGGGCTCAACCCCAGCCCCGCGCTCGCGTGTAGCCCTACGTAAAGCGTGAGGGGCTTCGCGACAACCCAGGCCCCACCCCTTTGGCCACATGTCGCGCATTTCTTCCCGTCGAAAGCCGTGCCATCTCGCCGCGCAGCTTTACGAACCTAGAGCAGCGCCGCCCCGCCTCCTGTCTCAGTCCTCACCTCCCCGCCCCCTCCCAGCTTCGCGTCTCCTAGCCCTACGCGCCCGCTATAATCACGTGATTGCCTCATCCGGGTCCTTTGCGTTCTCTTTCCCTCTCCCAACATGGCGGCCTCAGGTGAGCGAGCAGCCGAGCGCGGCCAAGGACTGGGCTCGGAAACCCCCCTCCGAGCGTGATCCACTGATTTCCTGAAGTCGGGGAACTGCTGGCACCGGTTCCTTTCTGAATTGAGGGCTGCGGCAGGCTGGCGGCGTAGCCATGTTAGGTTACTACCTCGGGATGTTTGGGGGGGAGGGGAAGGTGTCCTTCCCCTCCCCCTCACACTCTTTTCACCCTTTCTGCGCGAGATTGGAATAGGCAGTAATGGTGGACTCTGGCTTGAATTGGAGAAGGAGGCGCAGAAAGGTGTGCGGGTGGTGCGAGGCCTTTTCGTAGACGTGAAGCACCGTGCCCACGTGAAGGCGTGGAGGAAGGAAGGAGGCGGTTGCTGCGCGGACGAGTGCACATTAGGCTACGTCTCCAAGGCGCGAGGCTGTAGCGGACCGGAGTCGGGGGCAGGGGAATAAGTGTGGGGGGAGCAGTTGGAACGCGAGCGCGAGTCGGTGGAGGGGCGGGGGAAGGCAGTGGTGCGCGTGCGCGGTGGGAGACACGCGGGTAGTGGAGACGGGCGCGCCTTCAATCCTTGCGCTAGAACCCAGATGGGAAGCTTTTAGCGCGCCTGTGTTGCGCGCTTTTTATGTCCTTTTAGGTTGTCTCTTCCCTTTCTAGAGTGTGGCCCTGTGCCTGTATTCTTCCAAGGGTATGTGTGTTAGGCTTGGAGGTTGGTGCTATTGGGGGGTGGGGAAGCCAGTGTGGTGCACCCACGTGTTGGAGAAGCACGGGTGTGCACCTAGATTTCCTTCTAGGCTTTTTTCTCATACTCAGTTGGAGGCATTTTTACTCAGCGCAGCTATATGCAAGGATCAGGTTTCTCTTCTGGCGCTTCCATGTTGGTTGAATTTGGATAGCTCCAATGGTAGATTTCCGCTTTTTTTTTTTTTTTTTTTAAGGTAACTGTACAACTACCAGCAGGTATTTTAAGATAGTGCTTACTAGTGGCTGGAGTTGCTTACTTTATGTATTGCTAGTGACTGGAGTTGCTTACTTCTTTAGACAACCTTGGAAGTTGCCTTGCAAGTCTACTTATCTATTGGGCCTGTAAGAGCAGTGATGACCCAACATCTTGTAGCATTGATTTTAGTTTGGGGAATATAGTTTGTTTTCTCTGGCATGTCCTTGCATTCTTCAAAACATTATTTGAACTTCTATCTCTGGGTGCTCATTTCTTACCCAGTAATTCATTATCTCTGTTACAAAGAAGCTAAGGGTTATGGTTGGCTTTGGAAAATGTTGAGAAATTTGAGGTGCATTTGAAGATCTTTCGTTGGTGTAACACTTGACAGTTGACCAAGCACTTTTGTGCATTGTCGTCTCCTTCGATCCTGAGGTACTGCAGAGAGCTGGTGGTATTTCCCAGCTGAGGAATATTATTTAAGGCCACACTGCTCTCAGCTGGCAGAGCAAGCTCATAATCTTTGAGACTCCTCAGCAACTTAAAAGTATCAAGGTGTCATCATCAGTTTAGGACGCTGCCCGAAAGCATCTGAAGTTTACAAAAATGTTCAAATTTTTTTCTCCAGTGGGCTAGTACAAGTCCTAAATATATTTTAAACTAATCATTACTTAAAGTACTTACTTGGTCTGGATTTGTCACCTTCACAGTTTAGTATAGTAATAGTGAAGAAAATTTGTGTTTTCTTAACTTTTGTGTGTTTTTTAGAGGCGGAAGACATGACAGCAATTCATGTCCTTTGTTTTACCAAGTTGAGGGAAATCCAGACTGATTAAAGGGATTTACTCAGTGACGTCCCATTTTCTTGTTCTTCCATATTTACTCCATCCCCTTGAAAACCCTCATCTCTTTTAATTCACTTCAGTAAATCTTTTTAGCTGGTACTGGTATCCGAGCACAAGTCACGTCTTTCAGTCTGCCCTTGAGGAATCTGGGGTTTATCGGATTGTTTCCCCGCTCCTCTTTTCCAGTCACGTTGGCTTTGTGAAGGAACCAGTATTCCCTGATGAGGGAAATGGATGTTATATATTCTGTGTGAAAATACATAAAACAACTTCCTATGCTTCTTTTACTGTTAAATGAGACCAAAAAATTCTTTGCAGCAATACCAGTTTCCAGTGTGATCCATTATTGACCTTCAAGAACTAAGGTAGGTCTCAGAACTAACTATAGAATGAGGATAGTTTGAATTCCTAGAAACTTGATACATTGAGCCAGTACACTTAATTTCTTGCTTTGCTTCTTAGAAAGAATTCTTCAAGGCCGGGCGCGGTGGCTCACGCCTGTAATCCCAGCACTTTGGGAGGCTGAGGCGGGCGGATCACTAGGTCAGGAGTTGGAGACCAACCTGACCAACATGGTGAAACTCTGTCTCTACTAAAAATACAAAAATTAGCTGGGTGTGGTGGCGCGTACCTGTAATCCCAGCTACTCAGGTAGCTGAGGCAGGAGAATCACTTCAACCTGGGAGGTGGAGGTTGCAGTGAATCGAGATTGTGCCACTGCACTCCAGCCTGGGCAAAAGAGCAAGACTCCATCTCAAAAAAAAAAAAAAATCTTAAAAATATGCAGTTTTTCATTTCTCTTAAATTTTCATTGTGACTACTTTAGTAGACTTGTTACAAGCCAGTTACCTCTTGAATCTCAGTTTCTTTATCTGGAAAGTGGTCATTATTTGTCTGCTCTCCCCTTACCTAGAGGGAATCAAATGTGTTTGATACAGTTTAACATTTAAAATGCTTTCAAATTGGGCAGGGTGCAGTAGCTCATGCCTGTGATCCCAGCACTTTGTGAAGCCGAGGTGGGCAAAATACTTGAGAACCGGAGTTCGAGACCAGCCTGGCCAACATGGTGAAACCCAGTCTCCACTAAAAATACAAAAAAACTAGCCGGGCGAGGTGGCGGGCGCCTGTAGTCCCAGCTACTCGGGAGGCTGAGGCAGGAGAATGGCATGAACCCGGGAGGCGGAGCTTGCAGTGAGCTGAGATCTGGCCACTGCACTCCAGCCTGGGCGACAGAGCGAGACTCCGTCTCAAAAAAAAAAAAAAAAAAAAAAAAAAAAAATACAAAATTAGCGGGGTGTTGGGCTGGGCACGGTGGCTCACGCCTATAATCCAGGAGGCAGAGATTGCAGTAAATTGAGATTGCACTACTGCCCTCCAGCCTGGGTGACAGAGCAAGACTCCGTCTCAAAAAAAAAAAAAACTTTAAAATTGGAAATAACATACATAAGCTCATGCACAGGCCTTTCATTTCCATAATGCTTCAAAATGCCATCCTGTGTGACATCTCATTTGATTATTTTTATAGGGAGATGATGCTCTGCAGTGGTTGTTTTCATACACTGCTGACTCTCACAGTGAAATGGTTTTAAGGGTTGCCATTATATATTGCTTACAGATTACCTAGTTTCAAATTCCATCCTCTATCACGTATATGTTTTTCTGGGAGTAAGATAACCAGAAGGCTAAAACTAAAACTCTTTTTGAAAGTTTAAATACCAATACAGAATACTGTCAATTAAGATAAAGCAGTATTTCTAAGTAATGTCATTGAAAAAAGAGGTATGTTTCATCTCAAAACATTCTGGAATTCTCTTTTCATAATGGTAGAGGAAATAACTGATGAATACAGTATTTTAAGTGCATATTTGTAATTAGATTTGCCTTATGTACATTTATGAGCCAGTTTCTTAAATTTGTGATAGATACTGCTATGGTCCCAATGGTAGGAAAGTACTCAAATCAGGAAGTTTAATTTGAATTTGTGTAGCTCCTGTCTCCCATTTTGTGTAATGGTTAGTATGGCATGCATTGGGCACTTACTTTGATTATGTAAATGATCAAATTGAGTATCCCTGGAGGGATAAGGAAAAGGTAGTATGGCATCTTTCTTCTTGTGTCAAAATGAAGTAATTGGGCACAGAGAGGTCATGAAACAACCTGTACGGGAGTCAAGATGGTGGAGCTTATGAATTCTGACTTAGTCTTTATCTCTACTATGCTAAACTTACCCAATCCCCAACTAAATCAAAGGGTGGTTTGCATTGGGATCTTTTCGACTTTACAGTGGGTTTATCTGGATAGTAAATGCTTTTTTTACTTGAGATGGGTTTATCCTGATAGTCTTATCATAAGTCGGGGAGCATCTATATAGTGCAGTAAAGGTGAAGGTGAAATATTATGATGTTGCATTGCATGAAATGTCTTTTCATGGCTGGGCTCTAAACACCAATGTAATTAATTAGTCTAATTCTAAGCACTCTATTTGGATAGATTGATTGTGTTTATACAGTGCTGTTGATTTAGGGAAACATTTGTTAATCATTAATTCATTATTTAAAGTAGCTTTTTTGTTGTTTTGTTTTGTTTTGTTTTGTTTTGAGACAGAGTCTCACTCTATGGCTCAGGCTGGAGTGCAGTGGCATGGTCTCGGCTCACTGCAATCTGCACCTCCTGGGCTCAAGCAGTTCTTGTAGAGATGGAGTTTCACTGTGTTAGCCAGGCTGGTCTCGAGCTCCTGACCTCAGGTGATCCTCCCACCTTGGCCTCCCAAAGTGCTGGGATTACAGGCGTGAGCCACCACGCATGGCCTAAAGTAGCCTTTAATTATGGAGAATTTGGCAGAACTCACTTTTAATAACAGCTTTATTCAATGTAATTTGTATACCATAAAATTTACCCTTTTAAAGTATACAGTTTGGACCGTGTGCAGTAGCTCACACCTGTAATCCCAGCACTTTGGGGTGCCAAGGCAGGAGGATCACTTAGGCCCAGGAATTCAAGACCAGCCTAAGTAACATGGTGAGAACACATCTCTACAAAAATTTTTTTTTTAAATTAGCCAGGGGTGGTGGCATGTACCTGTGGTCCTAGCTACTTGGGAGGCTATGGTGGGAGGATTGCTTAAGCCCTGGAGGTCAAGGCTGTAGTGAGCCATGATCTCACTACTGTACTCCAGCCTGGGTGACACAGCAAGGCCCTATACAATTTGGTGGGGTTTAGTATATTTAAAGATGTACAACCATCATTATTAATTAATTTCAGAACCTTTTATCACCCCAAAGAAAAGTCCTTTGTATAGGACTAACATTTCCTTTTCATTTATCTTTTTATTCATTGAAGTGAAACATCACTTAGAACATGGTTCTCAACTAAGGGACAGTCTTTTCATCCCAAACCCCCATCCCACCATAGAGCATTTGGCAGTGTCCAGCGATGCTTTTGGTTGTCACAGTGGAATGGGGTTCAGGGGTTGCTATTGGCATCTAATGAGCAGAGTCAGAGATACTGCTAAAGATCCCCCCATGACAAGAAATTACCTAAGCTAAAATATCAGTAGTGCTGAAATAGAGAAACTCTGAGTTAAGAAGTAGGTTGTATTTATTTTAGTGTCTATTTTAACAAATTCTGTTTATTAAGAAAACCATGAATGTGTTGTCTCTTGTTTAAGGACTTCTGGACTTAGCAATATTTCCGTTTTTAAGATCTTTTATTAAACCTGTATGGATATATAAAGAGCTGGTGGTGTCCTTTCCCCACCGTAGACCATGTATAAATAATTGGGACACGTTTTGCGAGCTGATTGATTTGTTACCTTTTTAACCAGTTCACATAAGATTTAGAGAAAATTAAAGAATTGGACCAGTTCATTGTCGAATTGCAAAGGATTGATAAACCTGGAGCATTAAACAGTGCTTTACTTATAAAGCAGAGGGAACACTGTTGAAATCTAAACATGTAATGGGCCTAGGTATTGGGGAAGCAAAGGGCATGGAGGATTTAGATAACATCTTTTCTCAGTTATTGGAATGAAATGGAGTGGAACAAACACGGGCACCTACTTTAGGCTTATTGATTTTGCTTTTCAAGGGCTACTTCCTTTAAACCTGCTGCTTATGTTGTGACTGAGTCAGTGCTGCTCCTGCAGTTAAATAAGTTAAAGATCTTGTACAGAATTTTAGCCTGTTTTTTTTTTTTTTTAGACTCATCTAATAGCTGGGGCGCAGTGGCTCACACCTGTAATCCCAGCACTTTGGGAGATGGAGGCGGGCGGATCACCTGGGGTCAGGAGTTGGAGACCAGCCTGACCAACATGGAGAAACCCCGTCTCTATTAAAAATACAAAATTAGGTGTGGTGGCGCATGCCTGTAATCCCAGCTACTCGGGAGGCTGAGGCAGGAGAATCACTTGACCCTGGGAGGTGGAGGTTTTGGTGAGCCAAGATTGCACCATTGCACTCCAGCCTAGGCAACAAGAGCAAAATTCTGTCTCAAAAAAACAAAAAAAGACGCGTCCAACAGTAATTTCTTAACCAGAGGGCCTGGGAGTGGGTGGCAATCAGAGGAGGGGGAGATTTGTGATTTGAAAAGACATTCTAAGATTTAAAAGTGCTTTTAATATTTTTTAGTCATGATATTTTTTTTTTTTTTTTTTTTTTTTTTATTTTTTTTTTTTTTTTTTTTTTTTTTTTTGAGACAGAGTCTCCCTCTGTCGCCCAGGCTGGAGTGCAGTGGCCGGATCTCATCTCACTGCAAGCTCCACCTCCCAGATTCCAGCCATTCTCCTGCCTCAGCCTCCCGAGTAGCTGGGACTACAGGCGCCCGCCACCTCGCCCGGCTAGTTTTTTGTATTTTTTAGTAGAGACGGGGTTTCACCGTGTTAGCCAGGATGGTCTCGATCTCCTGACCTCGTGATCCGCCCGTCTCGGCCTCCCAAAGTGCTGGGATTACAGGCTTGAGCCACCGCGCCCGGCCTATGATATTTAATTTGTTTGGAAATTTCAAATAACATTAAAGAAGAAACTTATTTGTCAAAGGAGTCAAGGGGTAAGAGTTGAGAAATTGATCTACAAAGTTGATTTAAGCCAAATCGGACTAAAGGGCAGATTAATTCCACATTCTGCTGTTTTGGTAGAAGATACGTATATAGAACAAAGAGAAAAGGGATACCTTATTCAGATTGTTATGTTCTTATGTTGAACTTGACCTCATTGTACTGACCACCAGTTCTATTTGTATCCTCCCAGTGGAAGGATAGGTTAATAATTGGATATTAGCTGATGATACTAGATTAAGCCCCATGAGGGTAAGGATATCTAGCTAGCATCATGTTAATCCCAGACTCTATTTTTGAATTAAATGATATGAAAAAGTCTAAAGCCCATGCACTATAAGTGGTTTGCCTCATGTCTTATTCGTGTTAGCTTATTAAAATCTCCCATAGATCTTTGCATATGAGGCTGGGCGCACAGTGGCTCATTCCTGTAATCCCAGCATTTTGGGAGGTCGAGGTGGGTGGATCCTTTGAGGTCAGGAGTTCGAGACCAGCCTGGCTAACATGGTGAAACCCTGTCTCTGCTAAAAATAACAAAAATTAGCCAGGCTTGGTGGCACGTGCCTGTAATCCCAGCTACTCAGGAGACTAAGGCAGGAGAATCACTTGAACCTGGGAGACAGAGCTTGCAGTGAGTCAAGATGGTGCCACTGCACTCCAACCTGGGCAACAGAGGGAGACTCCGTCTCAAAAAAATGAAAAAACCTTTGCATATGAGCTACAGCAATAAAAGTGCTATGAGACCCAACATCTGCATAACTATTCTTTGAAAGCTATGGAATAAGGCCAAGTGCAGTGGCTCACATCTAATCCCAGCACTTGGGAAGGCTGAGACGGGTGGACCACTTGAGGCCAGGAGTTGAAGACCAATCTGGGCAGCGTAGCAAGACCCCCGCCTCTACAAAAAATTTTAAAATTAACTGGGCGTGGTGGTGCATGCCTATAGTCCCAGCTACTCAAGAGGCTACAGTGGGAGGACTGCTTGAGCCCAAAAGGTCAAAGCCGCAGTGAGCCATGATTGCACCACTGCAAAAAAAAAAAAAAAAGAGCAGACCGGGCATGTTGGCTCACATCTATAATCCCAGCACTTTGGGAGGCCGATCACAACAAGGTCAGGAGATCGAGACCATCATGGCTAATACTGTGAAACCCTGTTTCTACTGAAACAACAAAAAAAAAATTAGCCTGGCGTGGTGGCACGCGCCTGTAGTCCCAGCTACTTGGGAGGCTGAGGCAGGAGAAATCACTTGAACACGGGAGGTGGAGGTTGCAGTGAGCTGAGATCACGCCACTGTACTCCAGCCTGTATGACAAAGCGAGACTCCATCTCAAAAAAAAAAAAACGTAGGGTGGATTCAAAATGTGATCTGGTTGATGATAAACGATACTTTCGGAGCTGGATTAATGTTAAGTCACTTGAGAGATATGGAAAATACCATGTTCGTGGTCAACTTTGATTATTTTAGCCAGGTTCATCTGGTTTACATGTTGAGACCATAATACTTCAGGTTCTGATTGTGTCCAGAAGGCTGTGTGTTAACATTCATAGCAAACTGGTTATCTTTATTTCCTGAAAGTTGAATTTTGAAAGAAAGGCAGATACCAACTGAGAAAGCAACCTTCAGTTAAACAAAGGGATACATCAAGTTTGGTATTCTTGGATTAAAAATCAGGTGACGCCGGGCGCAGTGGCTCAAGCCTGTAATCCCAGCACTTTGGGAGGCTGAGACGGGCGGATCACGAGGTCAGGAGATCGAGACCATCCTGGCTAACACGGTGAAACCCCGTCTCTACTAAAAAATACAAAAAACTAGCCGGGCGAGGTGGCGGGTGCCTGTAGTCCCAGCTACTCGGGAGGCTAAGGCAGGAGAATGGCGTAAAGCCGGGAGGCGGAGCTTGCAGTGAGCTGAGATCTAGCCAAAGCTGCTTGCTTTTTTCTTAATCATGTAGTGTCTGCTATCAGGCCAGTTCTGGAACTTTACTGAGTCCCTTCTGCTCTTCTGAATTAGTTCTTGATTGGTGGTGACTTCTCAGAAGTTCTGAGGACCAAAAAGAAAGAGCAGTGTCAGTTCACTAAGCTGAACCATTTGGAGATTACTAAGTATTCCTTAATGGTGGGAAACACTTAAATGTGTTGGTTATTAGGGTTTTCTTGTGTTTTCCTTTTAGCATTACATCCTCATATGCAGTATTGTTATAGTAGAGAAGGACATTTTTTTCTAGAGGGCAGAGAGATCTAGGGAATATGACTTTTACCATTTGAACACTACAAATAGCAGTACGTTTTACCATGGTTTTGATAATCTGACATAGAATAAGCTGCTGAGAGGCAAGGATACCTTGGTGTATAGAAAGAACCTTGGACTTCGTATGAAAAAAACTTGGGTTTTATCTTCAGCCTAGCCATCTAATGTCTCTGTAACTTTACAGACATCTAGTGTTTCACTTAACCTCTCTGAGACTTAGTATCCTTTTCTGTAAATTGATAGTTGTGGCCAGGCACCATGACTCATACCTGTAATCCCAGCATTTTGGGAGGCTGAGGCAGGAGGATCACTTGGCTAGGATCCTCCAGGATACTTGAGACCAGCCTTGGCAACATAGGGAATAAAAAAAAAAAATTAAAAATCAGCTGGACATGGTGGTGTACCTCTGTGGTCCCAGCTTTTGAGGAAGCTGAGGTGGGAGGATCGCATGAGCCTGGGAGGGTTGAGGCTGCAGATGGTCGTGCCCACACCACTGCACTACAGCCTGGACAACAGAGCAAGACCCTGTCTCAAAAAAGAAAAAAAAAAATGGGGCCGGGTGTGGTGGTTCACACCTGTAATCCCAGCACTTTGGGAGGCTGAGGCAGGTAGATCACCTGAGGTTAGGAGTTTGAGACCAGCCTGGCCAACGTGGTGAAACCCCGTCTCTACTAAAAACACAAAAAAGTTAGCTGGGCATGGTGGCGGATGCCTGTAATCCCAGCTACTCAGGAGGCTGAGGCAGGAGAATTGCTTCAACCCAGGAGGCAGAGGTTGCAGTGAACCGAGATGGCACCATTGCACTCCAGCCTGGGCTACAAGATAAAGACTGTGTCTCCAAAAAAAAGAAAAAGGATAGTTGTGATTCCTTCCTCATATGGTTTGTTTACAAGTGTCAAACAGTCTTCAAAAGTGCCATACAGAATATGTTATGTGAGATACGATTTTTTTTTTTTTTTTTTT
>NW_016823424.1:441027-458854 GCF_001698545.2 Rhinopithecus bieti | reverse complement strand
TTTTTGTTTTTGTTTTTGTTTTTGTTTTTGTTTTGTTTTTTTTGGAGACGGAGTCTTGCTCTGTAACCCAGGCTGGAGTACAGTGGCCGGATCTCAGCTCACTGCAAGCTCCGCCTCCCGCGTTTACGCCATTCTCCTGCCTCAGCCTCCGGAGTAGCTGGGACTACAGGCGCCCGCCACCTCGCCTGGCTAGTTTTTTTTTGTATTTTTTTAGTAGAGACGGGGTTTCACCGTGTTAGCCAGGATGGTCTCGATCTCCTGACCTCGTGATCCGCCCATCTCGGCCTCCCAAAGTGCTGGGATTACAGGCTTGAGCCACCGCGCCCGGCCGTTTTTTGTATTTTTTAGTAGAGATGGGGTTTCACCGTGTTAGCCAGGATGGTCTCGATCTCCTGACCTTATGATCCGCCCGTCTCGGCCTCCCAAAGTGCTGGGATTACAGGCTTGAGCCACCGCGCCCGGCCAGCGAGATACGAAGTTTTATTCATCTTTTTTATCCAAGGAGCAGTGAAAGTAGTAACTGAATAGAAGTACTTACAAAATTAAAGATCTCAAATGATAAGTGAATATAGTAGAAAATAAAAGGTTGCCCCCACACTCCAAACATACTCTCCAGGGGGTATCTCAAACACCCAGACCCTTTTCCATACGTAAACATGTGTTTACACATAATAGATATTCTGCAACTTTTAAATTTCTTAGTGTTTTGTTCTTCTTTTTGTGCCATTGTATTGTGCTTTCTCCTTATTTATGTCTGTATAGTACCCCTTCATGGAAATGCCATAATTTAACCATCTGAGGAGTATCCATGTTACTTTCTTTGAAAATAATGTTTTACAATATTGCATTGTACAGCTCTGTAAATATCTGAGTGTTGATGAATAATCTTTCTCTTGCCTTTTAAAACAGCAAAAAAGAAGAATAAGAAGGGGAAGACTATCTCCCTAACAGACTTTCTGGCTGAGGATGGGGGTACTGGTGGAGGAAGCACCTATGTTTCCAAACCAGTCAGCTGGGCTGATGAAACGGATGACCTGGAAGGAGATGGTAATTTTTCTTTTGTCATCATGTTTGGAATGTTTTATTATTTTCTAGAGAAAACCTATTACGTAATAATTCACATCATTTGTAATCTGAAAAGAACTTACTCATTTTTTAGCACCTGAAATCTTACATATTTTATAGAATCTAAGGTTTATTCTGAGGTTTGGGCTATCAGACTTTGCAGTGAAGACTGAAGTGGTCATTTAAGAGAGCTTTGCTAGTTCTTGTTCTTGCATTAACAGACTTCTTAAGTTACTATTCTTTTGGGCCTCATTTTCTTCATTTTAAAAGTAAGCAGTTCTATGGGGTCCTCATAAAGTGATGTTTCAGGCTGCTCGCGATGGCTCACACCTGTAATCCCAGCACTTTGCGAGGCCGAGGTGGACAGATCACGTGAGATCAGAAGTTCAAGACCAACCTGGCCAACATGGTGAAAACCTGTCTCTACTAAAAATACAAAAATTAGCTGGACGTGGTGGCATGTGCCTGTAATTTCAGCTACTCGGGAGGCTGGGGCAGGAGAATTGCTTGAACCCGGAAGGCGGAGGTTGCAATGAGACGAGATCATGCCACTGTACTTCAGCGTGGGTGACAAAGCGAGACTCCATCTCAAAAAAATTAAAAACAAAAAGTGATGTTTCAGTGTAATCTGTTAGCTATGTTTACTCAGAGCCAAGGAATAATTAGTTCTAGGAGTTAGTAGTATAAAATCAGTGTCCTTGGGTAAACGAAAATGGTCTGAGGAAAAGGAATGAGAACACTAATTATGGTGGGAAAATAAAGAAGAGTCATTGAGTGTCATTTGGACAAGTTCTGTACCTTCAGGGAGTCACCAGAAATAATCAGGAGCTATTTTTTATAATTACCAGGTATGACATAAATCTCATTACCATTGTTTTTTTCCTGAAAATCTTTTATTGCATGCTGAAAGAATAATTTTCTTGTGACCTGTTCTCGTAATTCCTAAAACGAGAATTTTTTTTTTTTTTTTTTTTTTCGATACAGAGTCTCACTCTTATCGCCCAGGCTGGAGTATAGTGGCGTGCTCTCGGCTCAACACAACCTCTGCTCCTGGGGTTCAAGTGATTCTCCTACCTCAGCCACCGGGGTAGCTGGGATTACAGGTGCCTGCCACCGCGCCAGCTAATTTTTGTATTTTTAGTAGAGTTGGGGTTTTACCATTTTGGCCAGGCTGGTCTCGAACTCCTGACCTCATGATCCACCTGCCTCAGCCTCTCAGAGTGCTGGGATTACAGGCATGAGCCACTGCACCCAGCCAAAATAGGAAATGTTATATAGGTCGTACTTCCCATAAGTGTTGGTGTCTGAAGTACAAATTCGTGGACAGTGCTGTACGGAAAGGTTGTTGTTGTTGTATTTTTTGTTTGTTTTCAGATGGAGTCTCTGTCACCCACGCTGTAGTGCAGTGGCGCAGTCTCTTGGCTCACCGCAGCCTCCACCTCCCGGTTCAAGAGATTCTTTTGTCTCAGCCTCCCAAGTAGCTGGGATTACTGGCACGCACCACCACGCCTGGCTAATTTTTGTATTTTTAGTAGAGACAGGGTTTCACCATATTGGTCAGGCTGATCTCGAACTCCTGACGTCAAATCCACCCACCTTGGCCTCCCAAAGTGCTGGGATTACAGGCATGAGCCACCGAGCTGGACCTGTTGTTGTTTTTGAGGGCGGATAGACCATGCAGAAAAATACTCACTTCAGCCTCGCCACTAGGAATACGAGAGTTGTCAGTAGTCGTTAAATACACCTGGAGTAAGAGGGACCCAGGTTTGAATCCTAGCTTTACCATCTGTGACCTTGGGCAAATTACTGTGTGAAATCTGAGTTTGCTTTTCTGTAGAATGGGGGACAACCTCACAGGACTGTTAAAAAGATAAGATGGGATATAATTAATATAAAGTAGCAGGCACACAGTAATATTCCGTGAACAGTTGTATTTATGGAATAATTCCATACATTTATGGAATAGTATTTCTTTGCTACATAAGGATTGAGGTGTTATAATTAATCTCAGAAGCGTCTTCTTTTTGTAAAGTGCCCTTAGTACTGAACCTCCACTTTTTTTTTTGTCTGTTTCCTTGTATAGCATGTTTAATATTTGGCAGTTAACATGGGTCCTCTTGTTCTATGACAGTAGTGAGAGACGTTTCTTCTAATTCTTGTATTCATTCCTCTATCCTAGTTTCAACAACGTGGCACAGTAATGACGACGACGTGTACAGGGCGCCTCCAATTGACCGTTCCATCCTTCCCACTGCTCCACGGGCTGCTCGGGAACCCAATATCGACCGGAGCCGTCTTCCCAAATCGCCACCCTACACTGCTTTTCTAGGGAACCTCCCCTATGATGTGACAGAAGAGTCAATTAAGGAATTCTTTAGAGGATTAAATGTAAGTGTAAAAGTTGTAATAATTAACTAGATATTGAGGATAGTGTCTAAAAAAGACTAATTGTGGAATGGGCAGTTGCTCTTAAACAACTAGAAATACAATTTAAGGCTGGGCATGGTGGCTCACACCTGTAATCCCTGCATTTTGGGAGTCAGAGGCAGGTGGATCATTTGAGGTCAGGAGTGCGAGTCCAGCCTGGCTAATGTTGTATTCTTCTACTAAGAATACAGAAATTAGCTGGGCATGGTGGCACACGTCTATAATCCCAGCTACTCGGGAGGCTGAGGTAGGAGAATTGCTTGAACCTGAGAGGGAGAGGTTGCAGTGAGCTGACATTGCGCCACTGTACTCCAGCCTGGGTGACGAAATGAGACTCTGTCTCAAAAAAAATAAAAGAAAGAAATATAATTTAGATTTTTTTTTTTTTTTTTTTGGAGATGGAGTTTTGCTTTTGTTGCCCAGGCTGGAGTGCAACGGTGCAATCTCAGCTCACTACAACCTCCGTCTTCCAGGTTCAAGCAGTTCTGCCTCAGCCTCCCAAGTAGCTGGGATAACAGGCATGTGCCACCATGCCCAGCTAATTTTTTATATTTAGTAGAGATGTGATTTCACCATGTTGGTCAGGCCGGTCTTGAACTCCTGACCTCAGATGATCCACCTGCTTCAGCCTCCCACAGTGCTGGGACTACAGGCATAAACCTCTGTACTGGCCTGAATTCATATTTCTTTTAAGGGTTAAATTCATGTAGTTCAAAATTCAGAAGGTATAATAGGGCATTTAGTAAAGTTTCTACTATCCCTCTGCATCAGTTTTCCTCCTGAGACAACCATGTTCTTGTGTATTCATAAAAATTCATGCACATACAGTAATGCTTTCGTACTCCTCTCAAAAAATGGCAAATGAAGAACGTTGGGAAACTTTGTTGTTGTTTCTTATTCCTTCAGATCAGTGCAGTGCGTTTACCCCGTGAACCCAGCAATCCAGAGAGGTTAAAAGGTTTTGGTTATGCTGAATTTGAGGACCTGGATTCCCTGCTCAGTGCCCTGAGTCTCAATGAAGAGGTAAAGAAAATAAGAGTGGGGATATGAGGGGTGTAAGTTCACAAATCTCATGTTTATTGATCAAACTGATATTTTTTAGGTTGAGTGAGTGGCTCACTTCAAAGATTCCCATATCTACAAATAAAGGCCTGCATTATTTAACAGTATATCACTTAACATTCAACATTTAGCAAGTCACACTTCAGCAAATTCAGTAGGCCCTAATAATTTAGAGAGGTACTTAGGTGGAAAATAGTGGAAGAAACCCGCCATACACCATGTCTCTAATTAAGTCTCACATTGGTTTACCCATAGTGTTGCCTCAACTCCTATGGCTTTGCTTTTTCAGAGTAATCTGACCTGATAAAGGCAAATAGAAAAATCAAGTTTGTTTAGTATTGAAAGGCATATCTCATTTTCAGGGAAGCGTTGTAATGGTATTTTTTGTTCATTTAAGAGGATTTGGAAACATTTCCTACAAAGGAATATATTATAGGAGACAGACAAATATCCAATCCTTCTGCTTATCAACACTGCCTACAAAATATTTTCCTGTCCCAGAACTTGAGAGGCTTATGTCTCAGAAGAAAAAAGACTTTTTTCCTCCTTTAACTCCAAAAACACCTTATTGTTTATTGATAAGGCAATTTCTAGTGCCATTTGTGCCATAATTCGTGCCATAAGTCCTAATTTGCCATATGACATGATTGAAATCAACACCTCTTAGAAATAGTTTTGCTGCCTCATAATTGATTACCATCATGATAATCTGTCGTCAGTGTGAAATAAGAGATAAATATTAATGTACTTAGTTAAATTTAAATGCATGTGAAGGTCTAATGTTGTTCCAGAGTTACTCTTATTGGATTATTTTTAGATTTTATTTAGTGGTCTCTAACCTTACTCAGTCTGGATAAGAAAAAGAATACCATGCAATTGTTAACTATTTGATGCTTACTAGATGAACTATTACTTAATATATTGTTGTGGTGCATATTTAAGAGTTACTTTGTTACTAAAGATTTCATTATAGTGGTGTTTAATATAGTTTTGGGTATTTTAACTAAAATCACTGTTATCCTTCTTCAACTGTAGATTCTACTATGAAATGAGGAAAAATCAGCAATAGAATTAATTGGGTTCAAAGTATGTAAATAATGATGTGGGAAAGGGAAGTCAGAGGGTATCTCTGGAAGAACTGATTTATCCAAAGGTAATACTGAGTGAGAGAACCTAAGATTGTAGACAAAGCATGCTTTATGCAATTTTGCTGGTGTATAGTACTAGTAGGGGCTCTATAAACGTGTTGGGTGTTTTTATTTTTAAGAGACAGAGTCTCGCTATATTGCCCAGGCTGGACTTGAACTCCTGGGCTTAAGTGATCCTCCTGCTTCAGCCTCCCAAATAGCTGAAACTGTAGGTACATGCCGCTGCACCTGGCTTCTATAAATTTTGATAAATAATTGCTGTGGCACCAAATATGCCTTTTATTCAGCTAGTTATGTGAGGATTATTTTTAATTTACTACACTTGACAAATTACCTTGGATTGTTAAAAAGTTAATTCTGTTCTGTGAAATTAAGCTTTGTAAAAATAGTGTGATAATTGACCTAATATTCAAACCCAGCTTAAATTTGTTGAATTTTTAAGTCTTTATAAAGGACTCTTTAGCCCACAGATTGGAGTGTTAGCTAGATTACAGTGTTCTCCTTTATCTTCCTTCCCCTAGTGCTTCTGCTATGCCCAGACGTTCAAGGTCACTCAAGGGATTTGTGCATAATGGGGCAAAAGGTTGGTTAATATGGTCCTATGCTCTCAGTCTCTAGGTAACAGGAGAATTCGAGTGGACGTTGCTGATCAAGCACAGGATAAAGGTAAGGAAACTGGTAGAGATTTCTGACTGTTAATGGTCCTAGGATGACAACAAACCATCCTTTCCCAGAAAATTTTAATAGGGGTAGTGGTGGGCCTGCCTGAATCTACAGTAACAGTTTTCAATCAGTTTTGCCCCACAGGGGATTTCTGGCAATGTTTTAAGACAATGTAGGTTGTCACAATTGGAGGGAGTGCTGCTGACATAAGTAGAATCCAGGGGTTAATTCTGTAGGGGATAGGACAATCCCCATCAACAAAGAATTATGCAGCCCAAAATGCATGTCAAGATTGAGAAGCCTGATCTAAATGAACATTAAATAGATGATAAATAATCTGCCTAACAGCACATTGGTCACAAAGGGGACCTAATTTGTATATGTTTCAGGGACTCCTGGCCTATGCAGAATTTGAGATAGCTAAGCATTAAATCAATAGGAAAAAATGGGAGGAAAAGAACCACCCGGGTTGCATTGGAGCATGTACTTACTTATGGGGCCTGAGGTAACTGGGATGACAGTGTGATGTGAAAGTGAAAAATAGGGTAAAGTGGGGTTTTTCTATGTGTGAGAAATATCGGGCAAAGTTTTTTTTGTGAGCTAACTTACGGTTTTTGTTTTAATGTATCTGTAGACAGGGATGATCGTTCTTTTGGCCGTGATAGAAATCGGGATTCTGACAAAACAGATACAGACTGGAGGGCTCGTCCTGCTACAGACAGCTTTGATGACTACCCACCTAGAAGAGGTGATGATAGCTTTGGAGACAGTAAGTGTTTTTATGAAGTTAGTTTCTTCTGTGCTTTGGGAGGCTATTTAGTAATAGGCCAAATGTGTTACAGATAATCACATTAACAGATAGAGGGGGGGAAAGCAGATTAAGAAAAATTTTGGATAATATCTGAAAGAATTGATAGATACAGAAAACAAATTTGACAAATTAATAATTTTTTTTAGAAACTTAACCAAACAAAGAAAGGGACAGACATTTCTCTTTTTTTGGAGACAATTGTTTTTAAAGAAACCCAACCTGGGCATGGTGTCTCACACCTATAATCCCAACACTTTGGGAGGTCAAGGCAGGTGGATTGCTTGAGGCCAGGAGTTTGAGAGCAGCCTGGGTGACAAAACAAAACCCTATCTACCAAAAAAAAAAAAAAAAAAAAACAGCTGACGTGGTGGTACGCACCTGCAGTCCTAGCTATTCAGCAAGCTGAGGCAAGAGGACTTCTTGAGCCCAGGAGGTCTAGACTGGGTGACAGAGCAAGACCCTGTCTCCAAAAGAAAAAAAGAAAAAAAAAACCTATCACATTCTACCAAGTGAGCTATTTGAAATCAGAAAGAGACAGAGTCTCGCTCTGTCGCCCAGGCTGGAGTGCAGTGGCGCAACCTCGGCTCACTACAACCTCCACCTCCTGGGTTCAAGCAATTCTCCTGCCTCAGCCTCCCAAGTAGCTGGAACCACAGGCATGCACCACCACACCCAGCTAATTTTTGTATTTTTAGTAGAGATGGGGGTTTCACGATGTTGACCAGGATGGTCTCGATCTCTTGACCTCATAATCCGCCTGCCTTGGCCTCCCAAAGTGCTGGCATTACAGACGTGAGCCACTGCGCCCAGCCGATCAGTTGCATTACTATATGCTTATAGCAAACAATTAAAATACATTTTTTTTTTTTTTTACCCGAAACTGAGTTTCGCTCTTGTTGCACAGGCTGGAGTGCAATGGCATGATCTCAGGTCACCACAACCTCCGCCTTCTAGATTCAAGTGATTCTTCTGCCTCAGCCTCTCGAGTAGCTGGGATTACAGGCATGTGCCGCCATGCCTGGCTAAATTTGTATTTTTAGTAAAGATGGGGTTTCTCCATGTTGGTCAGGCTGGTCTTGGACTCCTGACCTCAGGTGATCCTCCTGCCTCAGCCTCCCAAAGTGCTAGGATTACAGGCATGAGCCACCACGCCTGGCCTAAAATGTTAAGTTGTTTTTTTTTTCTTTTGAGACGGAGTTTCACTCTGTCGCCCAGACTGGAGTGCAGTGGCCGGATCTCAGCTCACTGCAAGCTCCGCCTCCCGGGTTTACGCCATTCTTCTGCCTCACCCTCCCGAGTAGCTGGGATTACAGGCATGTGCCGCCATGCCTGGCTAAATTTGTATTTTTAGTAAAGATGGGGTTTCTCCATGTTGGTCAGGCTGGTCTTGGACTCCTGACCTCAGGTGATCCTCCTGCCTCAGCCTCCCAAAGTGCTGGGATTACAGGCTTGAGCCACCGCGCCCGGCCAAATGTAAGTTTTAAAATAAAATAATTGATTCACTTTAAAATACTCAAGATATAGCAGTGAACAAGGATATAGCAGTGTAATTTTTTTCTAATAAAAATTGATTCACTTAAATGCTCAAGATACAGCAGTGAACAAAAACAAGAAAATCCTGTCTTTATTGGGCATACGTTATTATAGTGGAGGGACGAGAGTGTGTGAATAATTAAATAGTTGGGGTGCGGAAAGATAGGGGAGTGAGAAATATCATGGGGTAGGAGTAGAGATTAATTATATACATCATTAACAAAAACCTTTATCGGGAAAACTATGCAACTTTATTAAAATACACAAAAATAGACAACACTAATTATTTTAAGAAGCTATTAGCTAGCAAAAATAAATTAGTGTTTTGTCTGTAATCAAATACTTAATAGCATAACAACAGGGATAAAATTCAAAACCTGTTACATTAAGGGGAAAAAAATTGTGTATAAATTTGAAAACAGTACCATGTAGTATTAATGCATAAGTTGTAAAAAATATAAAGCTGTGCATGGTAATTTTAACCACCCTTGTGATTGTTGGTGGGGGTAGGGAAAATTCTGTTGTTACATCTGTAACATATTTCTTTTAAACAAAAAACTGAAATAAACATGGCAAAATATGACATTCACTAAACCTAAGTAATAGGTTCATAAGTTTGTTATAATGGCTTCTTTACTTTTCTGTATGTTTGAAATAGTTTAAGTAAAAACAGAACAACTTAAATTTACAAGCTCTTTGTTTTATTTTTTTGAGACAGAGTCTCGCTCTGTTGCCGGACTGGAGTGCTGTGGCAATCCTGGCTAACTGCAACTTCTGCCTGCCAGGTTCAGGGTGTTCCTTGTGCCTCAGCCTCCTGAGTAGCTGGGATTACAGATGCGCGCCACCACACCTGGCTAATTTTTGTATTTTTAAGTAGAGATGGGGTTTCACCATGTTGACCAGGCTGATCTCTAACTCCTTACATCAGATGATCTGCCCACCTTGACCTCCCAAAATGCTGGGATTACAGGTGTGAGCTAGCGCTCCCAGCCACAGGCATTTTAATTTTGGAAACTTTAAATGTTTCCAAAACATTTAAAGGTACCAAAACTTTGGTACCTTTTGAGCTTTGTACTAAATATAATTGAGGAAGCAGTAAGGGATATAATTCCTATTAGAGGAGAGTCCTTAACCTTTTAAGATGTAGAAGGAAGAATGGGTCATAGGTCTGAAAGAAGGGTAAATCAGCAAGTTTATATCTGACTTCTTACATGACTTTGACACAACAAAGCCTTGGGGAGAACTACCTGAGGTGATTACTTCAGCATTTATGCAAGAGATTCTATTGTTAACAGGAAGAAATGGCTCTTGAAAGAAAAAGCAGACAATCAGACCAAGGGTCCTGTTTTGAGTCCAGGGGCATGACTTTTCTCACCTGAAACCTTGAATTTAGAGCAAGCAGGATGGATAACGAGTGAGTGTGCTGTTGTTATCCAAAGCTGCCCCAAAGTCAACTTAGTTAACCTGAATTAAAGATTCAGAGACTCCTATCCCAAGCATTAGGCCAAAAACAGAACCCTGAGGGGTGTTGGGGGGTATTACACTAAGTATTCCTATGAAATGTCAGTAATAGCATGTGCTGCTTTTCTCCAATGTGGATCTATGCTTTCTCAATAAATGCAAGCTTATCATAATTTCAATATTATCCAATAAAATCAAGTGTAAATCGCATCTCCAGAAATTAAACCACATTTCAAAATAAACACAGGGCTGATTTTCTTGTGTCCTATTTTAGATCATTTCTATAATCATTTTACTAACATTAACATGTTCTTTAATATATAAAGTTTATAATACTGGGAAATGTTATGTCTGGTCAGTAAAAAGTATGTGGTTTCCAAAATGAAATCATTATTTATATTTAAAAGACAGTAGCCACAAGAAAAAGATCCCTGGCCTGGCATGGTGGCTCACGCCTATAATCCCAGCACTTTGGGAGGCTGAGGCGGGCGGATCATGAGGTCAGGAGATCGGGACCATCTTGGCTAACATGGTGAAACCCCGTCTCTACTAAAAAATACAAAAAACTAGCCGGGCGAGGTGGCGGGCGCCTGTCTCTACTAAAAATACACATACACAAAAATTAGCCAGGCGTGGTGCCGGGTGTCTGTAACCCCAGCTACTCGGGAGGCTGAGGCAGGAGAATCGCTTGGACCTGGGAGGCAGAGGTTGCAGTGAGCCCGCGATTGTGCTACTGCACTCCAGCCTGGGCAACAGAGGGAGACTCCATCTCAAAAAAAAGAAAAAAGAAAAACATCCCTGTTTGGCCCCCGTATGTAAATTAATCAGCCTTATAAAATATTTGTAGGTTTTTTTAGTTAGTTAATTTATATTTAGAAATTCAGATTTTTTTTTTTAACATAAAATCTGGGCTGCCAGCTTCTCTCAGAAAATTGGAAGATCCTAGCAACAGTCAACTGGAACTAAACAGCAGCTATCCTTTTTACAGACAACTTAATGCTACCCAGTTTGCTGTCTGAGTTACTACATTTCTTTATACAGATTTCTAGTATTTAGGTTCCTCTGATACTGAAATGCACATGTGTGTGTAAAATATAGTTTATAACATAAACATTGCAACAAATGTCTTTGTACGTGTATCTTTATCACACATCCAGTTACTTCCTTAGGATGAATTTCAAGAAATTAAATTGTTGGCCAAGAAGGGTATATACATTACTTCAAAGCTTTTCACGCATAGTTCTAATACAACTTTCAGTATTTTTTACTTTTTTTTTTTTTTTTTTTTTTTTTTTTTTTTTTTTTTTTTGAGACGGAGTCTCACTCTGTCACCCAGGCTGGAGTGCAGTGGCCAGATCTCAGCTCACTGCAAGCTCCGCCTCCCGGGTTCACGCCATTCTCCTGCCTCAGCCTCCCGAGTAGCTGGGACCACAGGCGCCCGCCACCTCGCCCGGCTAGATTTTGTATTTTTTTTAGTAGAGACGGGGTTTCACCGTGTTAGCCAGGATGGTCTTGATCTCCTGACCTCGTGATTCGCCCGTCTCGGCCTCCCAAAGTGCTGGGATTACAGGCTTGAGCCACCGCGCCCGGCCTTGTCTCTTAAATAAAGTAGTCTTTGTGGCTGGTTGTTATGGCTCAGGCCTGTAATCCCAACACTTTGGGAGGCCAAGGCTGAAGGACTGCTTAAGCCCAGCAGCCCAAGACCAGCCTGGGCAGCATAGAGAGACTCTGTGAGTGAGACATAGTCTCACTCTGTCGCCAGGCTGGAGTGCAGTGGTGTGATCTCAGCGCAGCCTCCGCCTCCCGTGTTCACACATTCTCCTGTCTCCGCCTCCCAAGTAGCTGGGACTACAGGTGTGCATCATCATGCCCAGCTAATTTTTGTATTTTTAGTAGAGACAGGGTTTCACCATGTTGGCCAGGATAGTCTCAATCTCTTGACCTCGTGATCTGCCCACCTTAGCCTCCCAAAGTGCTGGGATTACAGGCGTGAGCCACCACGCCTGGCTAAAAAAATTTTTTTAATTAAAAAACAGGTGGTCTTTGGGATCACACATGGAAGATTCCAACTGTATTGTTTTAGTGTCTGGTGCTTACTTTGTTTTTTTGTTTGTTTGTTTTGTTTTGTTTTTTGTTTTTGCATATAAACCTTTTCTCCTGGAAATTCATTATGGAATATTTAGGGATTTTTTTTTATTTCCAACCCACCCTTCCCAAATTATTAGCTGAGCAACATTTATTTCACCTGAGAAACTTTTTGAAGAAATCAGATAGAAAATTTAAATAAACACAAATTCTTCCAAACTGGTGTGATAGCTTACTGTGTTTCTATTAATGGTGTCAGAGAAAAGGGGATGGTGTTACTTGTCTCTTTTCTCTAGAGTATCGAGATCGTTATGATTCAGACCGGTATCGGGATGGGTATCGGGATGGGTATCGGGATGGCCCACGCCGGGATATGGATCGATATGGTGGCCGGGAACGCTATGATGACCGAGGCAGCAGAGACTATGATAGAGGTAATTGTAAAACGTTTGTGTTGAATTGTTCTTTCAGTAACTTTTTTGCTTTTTTTTTCTCTCTCTGCTGTGATGATTATAATTTGGGATATGTTTACAGGCTATGATTCCCGGATAGGCAGTGGCAGAAGAGCATTTGGCAGTGGGTATCGCAGGGATGATGACTACAGAGGAGGCGGGGACCGCTATGAAGACCGATACGACAGACGAGATGATCGGTCGTGGAGCTCCAGAGATGATTACTCTCGGGATGATTATAGGCGCGATGATAGAGGTAATAGTTTTCTTTTTACTTACTTCATGGAACAGAAACTGGGAAAACTACGGAAAATTTGTGATTGTGTTACAAACCACTGAGTTGGGCACAGATACAATGTGCGCATGGTACAGGAAGTAGCAAAGCATAGCAGAAAGAGCATTGGCTGGCCAGGCACAGTGGCTCACGCCTGTAATCCCAGCAGTTTGGGAGGCAGACGCCGGCGCATCACAAGGTCAGGAGATAGAGACCATCCTGGCTAATGGTGAAACCCCGTCTCTACTAAAATAGAAAAGTTAGCCGGGCGTGGGTGGCGGGCGCCTGTAGTCCCAGCTACTCGGGATGGCTGAAGCCAGCGGAGGGAATGGTGTGGAACCCGGTGAGGCGGAAGCTCTGCAGTGAGGTAGAGATCCGGCCACTGCACTCCAGGCCCGGGCAACAGAGCGAGGACTCCGTCCTTCAAAAAAAAAAAAAAAAATAAAAACACAGATGACAAAATTATTCAGAACCATATGGCAATTCTATTGCGGTGAAGTCTTTCCTCCTCCCTCAAAAAATGGTGAAGTCTTTACTCCTTCCTCAGTAATAATAATAATAATAATTCAATGTTTGTTTGTTTAAAAAAAAAAAAAAAAAAAACAGGCCAGGGTGGTGCTTACATTTGTGATTCCAGCACTTTGGGAGGCCAAGGCAGGAGGATCACTTGAGCCCAGGAGTTTAAGACAAGCCCTGGCAATATAGTGAGACCCCATCTCTGCAAAAAATATAAAAGTTAGCTGAGTGTGGTAGCATGTGCCTGTAGTCCCAGTGTCTTAGGAGGCTGAGGTGGGAGGGTTGCTTGAGCCTGGGATGTCAAGGCTGCAGTGAGGCAAGGTCTCATTTCAGCTTGGGCAACATAGTGAGACCCTATGTAATAAATAATAAAAAAAGGTTTTAAAAAACTACTTTTTTTTTTTTTTTTTTGAGACGGAGCCTCTCTCTTGCCGAGGCTAGAGTGCAGTGGCGCAATCTCGGCTCACTGCAACCTCTGCCTCCCAGGTTCAAGTGATTCTCATGCCTCAGCTTCCCGAGTAGCTGGGCAAGCCACCATGCCCGGCTAATTTTTGTATTTTTAGTAGAGATGGGGTTTCACCGTGTTGGCCAGGATGGTCTCGATCTCTTGACCTCGTGATCCACCTGCCTTGGCCTCCCCAAAGTGCTGGGATTACAGGTGTGCGCCACCGCGCCTGGCCAAAAAACTGCATTCTTAAAAGCTATTTCCTCAAGCAAGAAGCCTACAAAGAATAACTAACATTTATTAACTGTTTACTCTGTTCCGTCTGTGAGCCGAGTGCTTGTACATGTATTGTTTAATTCTAAGACTTCTATGTGGTATAGGTAAAATTACAAGTTAGAAAAGTGGAGGCTCAGATGTGGGCTTCATGTTCTCCTTGACTTCTGACCTTTTCCTCTCTCACACTGTCCCTTACCTCCCCACCAAAAGCTGCATACCTGATTTTTTTTTTTCTCTTACCCCCAATTCCCTCTAAGATCTGCCCTCTTATCTCTAGTCGTTGCTGCTACCTTTGTTGGAGCCTCATTGCTGCACCCACATAACTGGCCATTGCCTCCTAACAGAGTTCCCTTCCTTGCTCCATTCTTCACATTGGCCCCAGTTGTCGGTTGTCTTTCTGGCATAAGATCTAATTACCTTATTCTCCTCTGTTTAGACCTTTCTAGTTTCCCTGGGACCTGGAAGATAGCCCTTTCTCTATACCTCTGACATACACGGGCCTTCACTGTTTGCCCACCATTTACTTTTTTTTTTCCTTCTTGAGACAGGATCTCACTCTGTTGCCTAGGCTAGAAGTGCAGTAACATAATCATGGCTAACTGTAGCCTCAGCCTTCTGAGCTCAAGTGATCCTCCTACCTCATCCTCCCCAGTAGCTGGGACTATAGGTGTATGCCATATGCCTGGCTAATTTTGATGTTTTTTATAGAGATGGGGTTTCTCCATGTTGCCCAGGCTGGTTTTAAACTTCCAAGTTCAAGTGATCCACTTGCCCTCGGCCTCCCAAAGTGCTGGGGTTACAGGCGTGAGCCACTGTGCCCGGCTGTATTCTTTTATTAATATCTTAAATATCTGAAGTGAGCTACTTTTTCTGAGCCCCCGTTTTATCTTATAAAAGTGACAGGGCTATAATACAGATTTAAAATATGCCTAGGAACATATATAAACTGTCGACTTGAAGCCCTCGTAGAAAATTTAGATCTTGTTAAACAGTACCCTCTATCTACAGGTACTGTGTGCATACGTAGTAAAAGTATAAAGTCAAGTGTGGGCATAAAGTCACCATTTGTGGTTATTTAGAGGACACAGTGCAGCTGGTCATGTCATCAGGAGGTTTTACCTCTTTGTTAAGGTTACATTACTTAAGTCAGGTGATTGTATACATAGGCTTTCTTTATATTCTCTGTATCTTTTGTATATCCAAAATATTTAGGACAATGATTTTTAGAAATTTAACTTCCTTGAAACACTTAGGTTTCTCTTGAAAGTATTCTGACAACTTGAATCAAGGAAGAAATCAGGCTGCCTTAAGAGTTTATTTGTTCAGTGTTACATGCTTTGCCCCATGAACCACCTGCCAAATTTATATTATACACAGAGACAAGGGTATAAGATTTAGAGTCTTCCTGGCTGGGCGTGGTGGCTCACACCTGTAACAGCACTTTGGGAAGCCGAGGCAAGCAGATCACTTGAGGTCAGGAGTTCAAGACCAGCCTGGCTAACTTGGTGAAACCCCATCTCTACTAAACGTACAAAATTTAGCTGGGCATGGTGCCACGTGCCTGTACTCCCAGCTACTCTGGTGGCTGACGCAGGGAAATCAGGGAGGCAGAGGTTGCAGTGAGTTGAGATCACACCTCAGCGCTCCAGCCTGGGTGACAGAGCAAGACTATGTCAAAAAAAAAATAAAAAAAGAACTAGAGTCTTCCGTATCATTGTATTAGTTCTTAACACACAGATTTCGAAGCAAGATACTTTCATCCAGTAGTTTAATGATGGTCAAAAATTTTTTCACATATAAAAGAAATCTTAATAGATTATTAATTTATCACTTTAATGTTTACCATTTTTAGTCTTTCCTATGGTCTTGAACTACATCATGGATGTGGTACAAGAGTAATTGAAGTTGATTGGTTTTTGTTTGTTTGTTTGTTTTGTATTTTGAGATGGAGTTTGGCTTTTGTCGCCCAGTCTAGAGTGCAGTGGCACCGATCTCGGCTCACTGCAACCTCCACCTCCTGGGTTCAGGTGATTCTCTTGCCTCAGCTTCCCGAGTAGCTGGGATTACAGGCATGTGCCACCACTCCCAGCTAATTTTCTATTCTTAGTAGAGACTGGGTTTCTCCATATTGGTCAGGCTGGTTTTGAACTCCCAACCTCAGGTGATCTGCCCGCCTCGGCCTCCCAAAGTGCTGGGTTTACAGGCGTGAGCCATCGCGCCCGGCCAGAACTTGGTTATTTATGTCACCTATTTATTTATTTATTTATTTATTTATTTTAGGAGGAGTTTTGCTTTTGTTGCCCAGCCTGGAGGGCTGGAGTGCAGTGGTGCGATCTCAGTTCACTGCAACCTCTGCCTCCCAGGTTCAAGTGATTCTCCTGCCTCAGCCTCCTGAGTAGCTGGGATTACAGGCACGCGCCACCATGCCAGGCTAATTTTTTATTTTTAGTAGAGATGAGGTTTCTCCATGTTGGTCAGGTTGGTCTCGAACTCCCGACCCCAGGTGATCTGCCCGCCTCGGCCTCCCAAAGTGTTGGGATTACAGGTGTGAGCCACCACACCTGGCCTAAGCTACCTTTTTTTTTTTTTTGAGACAGAGTCTCTCTCTATTGCCCAGGCTGGAATGCAGTGGCGCAACCTCAGCTCACTGCAAACTCTGCCTCTCGGGTTCACGCCATTCTCCTGCCTCAGCCTCCTGAGTAGCTGGGACTACAGGTGCCCGCCACCGCGCCCGGCTAATTTTTTGTATTTTAGTAGAGACGGGGTTTCACCTTGTTAGCCAGGATGGTCTTGATCTCCTGACCTCGTGATCCACCCGCCTTGGCCTCCCAAAGTGCTAGGATTACAGCGTGAGCCACCGCGCCCGGCCTAAGCTACCTATTTTCTAATGATGTCCTATTTGCTTTCTGCGGATTGGTTAGGCCACTAACTTGAATCTCATATAGCATTTCATAGGAGTTATATCTGGGAATCTGGCTTTCAGCCATCAGCTCCTGACAATTTGGAAAACTATTACTTAAAGTTTCCTTTAACTTAGGTCCCCCTCAAAGACCCAAACTGAATCTAAAGCCTCGGAGTACTCCTAAGGAAGATGATTCCTCTGCTAGTACCTCCCAGTCCAGTCGAGCTGCTTCTATCTTTGGAGGGGCAAAGCCCGTTGACACAGCTGCTAGAGAAAGAGAAGTAGAAGAACGGCTACAGAAGGAACAAGAGAAGTTGCAGCGTCAGCTGGATGAGCCAAAACTAGAACGACGGCCTCGGGAGAGGTAGGTTGTCTCCTTGATAGATATCCCATCTGGGAATCCAGTGGTTATTAATGGGGGCATTACATTCCCAGGGGCATTTGGGAAATTTGTGTTGTTATCATATCACTGGTTGTCACTGATGAGCATTTAGTGGGCTGCGGCTGGGGGTGTTAGTATGCAGTGTTAGGGACAGTTTTACACAATGAAGAGTTGTTTCCTGTCCATCACAAAAGTGTTTACTGTTAAAAGCTGGTATTGCATCTAAAAGGCTAGAGACCTCCTATAATAAGTAATTGCCCTGAAAAACTAGGCTTGGTAGTGAGTGGCTTGTAACTGTGTTAATAGTAAAGAAGGGCAGTATTGC
>NW_016823424.1:420472-440551 GCF_001698545.2 Rhinopithecus bieti | reverse complement strand
TTTTTAGTAGAGACGGGGTTTCACCGTGTTAGCCAGGATGGTCTCGATCTCCTGACCTCGTGATCCGCCCGTCTCGGCCTCCCAAAGTGCTGGGATTACAGGCTTGAGCCACCGCGCCCGGCCGATAGCGTTCTTAACTGTCTTAGTTGATTCTTGCTGAAGTAATTAGGGCCAAAGTGTGTCTTAATGTCTGTAGCTTTCAAATAGTTTGAGGGAAAGATAAATTTATATGCACATACACCTATAGATGAAGCAAGTGTGGTAGAGTATTAATAAATGATGGTTCTTGAGGGGTCAGCATGGGTCTAAGGTGGCCTTCATTGAGCCAGGCATAATGTGTATTTTGTGAAATCTCTCGTACAGACACCCAAGCTGGCGAAGTGAAGAAACTCAGGAACGGGAAAGGTCGAGGACAGGAAGTGAGTCATCACAGACTGGGACCTCCGCCACATCTGGCAGAAGTAAGTCAGACCAGGGTGGGTATTGTGTTATTGCCGTTTTCCATAAACTATCCATAACCAAATTTTGCAGAGACTTTGCAGTATTTAAATTCAGTCATGAACTCTTTATATGAGTTGCATGGGCCAATTGGAGTTTCATGTCTTCTGCTCCAAAGAATTTGAGGAATGGGTACCAGAGTAGACCTAGACGATCTGCTTAATAATCTACCACTGAACTGGGTACTTGGCTGTTAGGCTTGTCCCTTCATTTTATGTCTTTTTTTTTTTTTTTTTTTTTTTTTTTTTTTTTTTTGGTGTATTTTCATTTTATGTCTTGACATCTTAGAATGTTGTTTATTCAGAACAGTCAAAGGCTTGGAGTTTCATATGGGCTGTCCCAAGACCAACCTTTTTTGATGTTATCATCACCAAAGCAGTGTTCTCAAGCAGTGTTATTACTGGTTGATCAAGCACTTTTAGTGTTTTAGAAACCTAAATGGTTGAATTGTAATACCTCCCTTCCCTTACCATGATGTGGTTTTTTTTGTTTTGTTTTGAGATAGGGTCTTACTCTGTCACACAGGCTGGAGTGCAGTGGCATTATGATGGCTCACTGCAGCCTCACCTCCTGGACTCAAGTGATCCTCCCACCTCAGCCTCCCTAGTAGCTGGGACTGTAGGCATGCACCACTACACCGAGCTAAATTTTATTTATTTATTTATTTTTGAGATGGAGTCTCGCTCTGTCTCTCAGGCTGGAGTGCAGTGGCACGATCTCGGCTCACTGCAAGCTCTGCCTCCTGAATTCATGCCATTCTCCTGCCTCAGCCTCCCAAGTAGCTGGGACTACAGGCGCCTGCCACCACGTACAGCTAATTTTTTGTGTTTTTAGTAGAGACGGAGTTTCACCCTGTTAGCCAGGATGGTCTAAATCTCCTGACCTCATGATCTGCCCGCCTCGGCCTCCCAAAGTGCTGGGATTACAGGTGTGAGTCACTGTGCCCGGCCTATACCCAGTTAAATTTTTGTAGAGATGGTTTCCCCATGTTGCCCAGGCTGCTCTCAGCCTTGTAAAGTGCCAGCCACTGTGATGTTTTTTAAGGTCTTTCCTCCCACCTCTAAATTGATTTGTACTTGCATTTCTTTTATTTATTTATTTGTTTGTTTATTGAGACGGAGTTTTGCTCTGTCACCAGGCTGGAGTGCAGTGGCACAATTTTGGCTTACTGCAACCTCCGGCTCCCTGGTTCAAGCAGTTCTCCTGCCTCAGTCTCCTGAGTAGCTAGGATTACAGGTGAGCACTGCCATGCCCAGCTAATTTTTTGTATTTTTAGTAAAGATGGGGTTTCGCCATGTTGGCCAGGATTGTCTCCATTTCTTGGCCTCATGCTCTGCCCTCCCTGGCCTCCTAAAGTGCTGGGATTATGGGCATGAGCCACTGCTCCCGGCCTAGTTTTTTATTTTTAAGACAGGGTCTCATTCTCACCCAGGCTGGAGTGCAGTGGTGCGATCATAGCTCACTGCAGCCTCCAACTCCTGGCCTCAAGCAATCCTCTTGCCCCGATATCCCAAGTAGCTGTTAGGACGGGTGCATGCAACCATATCTGGCTAAATTTAAAAAAATTTTTTTTTAGAGATGGCGTCTCACTACACTCCCCAGGCTGGTCTCAAACTCCTGGCTTCAAGCAATCCTGCCTCAGCCTCCCGAAGGAGGCTCATTGTTTTGAGAAGACACGTATTACCTTTTTAAAAAAACACACATGTGTAGGTTGTTGGTTTTTTGAGATGGGGTCTCACTGTCAGCCAGGCTGGAGTGCAGCGATACGATCACAGCTCACCTCATCATCCCTAGTAGCTGGGACTACAGGCACATGCCACACTCAGCTAATTTTTCTATTTTTTGTAGAGCTAGGGTTTCACCATGTTGTCCAGGCTGGTCTGAAACTCCTAGGCTGAAACGATTCCCCCCACCCCCACAGCCTCCCAGTGTCCTAAGATTACAGGCGTGAGCCACTGCACCCAGCCAGTAGGCTGTTTTTCATAAATGTGATTGCATCATAGTCCATGTGTGTTGAGTTTGAAGTTGAGCAGTGGTTACTCGAGTTTGGGGTTTCATCATAGGTCCTCTTCACATATGTACATTCTCCAGGTCAAGACACTTTAACATTGAGAATACAGAAAGGCTGTCAAGGATATTCATTCCTAAAAAGGTCAGATGGCTGGGTGTCCCTTAAGTTGTATATATGGTCATTATTTTTCCTGTTTCTCTGTGCATCAGTAAGACATTGTTCTGGAAATACTTGTAAACCACTGGTTTAGGGATAAATCCATCTTTGGGAGCCAAAACTTGGATGTGAACCATTTTTCACACTATTGAGATCCTAGTAGATGCATGAGCATCTGCAGCCTGATAATTTGATCTTTTCACTCTGGCTTCACAGATGCACGAAGGAGAGAGAGTGAGAAGTCTCTAGAAAATGAAACACTCAATAAGGAGGAAGATTGTCACTCTCCAACTTCTAAACCTCCCAAACCTGATCAGCCCCTAAAGGTAATGCCAGCCCCTCCACCAAAGGAGAATGCTTGGGTGAAGCGAAGTTCTAACCCTCCAGCTCGATCTCAGAGCTCAGACACAGAGCAGCAATCCCCTACAAGGTGAGTCAGCTTGGAAACAGTAGTTGGTTAGCTGTGCAGATTCTAAAATACTGTGATGTAATGACAGAAGATGCCCTACAGGATGCCAGCATTGTATAGCGCCTTATAAGTTATGCTGGCTTTAGTCTCTTAGTGTGCTGGAATTGGCTCATAAGACCTAGTTGTTCCATTTTCTGGAGTTTTGATAGACAGTTGACATCACTTTGGTAGCTTGAAATCAGCTATGATGGGAGTACTAGTGCCGCACAAATCTGCAAATATAAGTCAGAGGCTTGAGCCCAGGAGGTGGAGGTTGCAGTGAGCCAAGATGTGCCATTGCACTCCAGCTTGGGCGACAGAGTTAAGACTCCAAAAGAAAAGAAAATAGCAATACTAATCCTGCATGATGTGATAATTAGAAAGCATATGGCATTTAGTGTTCAAATTACTGCTTTCATTGCTTTCTTTCCCATATTTTAATGTTCCATAAAGTTGAGTATGATTTTGTTTTCTGTAAAGCTTACCTACTGCATTTGGAGGATGATTATAAGTTTCTTGGCTGTTTTCTTCCTGAAACAACTGATGAATGTGATTACCTGTTTTCCTTCTAGTGGTGGGGGAAAAGTAGCTCCAGCTCAGCCATCTGAGGAAGGACCAGCAAGGAAAGGTGAGCTCATAGTATGGGAAATAGGTTTTTCACCTAGAAGCCTAAATAAAAAGGTCTCCAAAATTAGATTTTGAAGAGCAGTGTGTCTTGCACCTGATACTGTGTTAAGAGTTCTTGGGTTGGCCAGGCACGGTGGCTCACACCTGTAATCCCAGCACTCTGGGAGGCCGAGGCGAGCAGATCACAGGTCAGGAGTTCGAGACCAGCCTGGCCAACATGGCAAAACCCCGTTTCTACTAAAAATACAAAAAAATTAGCCGGGTGTGGTGGCACATGCCTGTAATCCCAGCTACTGGGGAGAGGCTGAGGCAGGGGAATTGCCTGAATCCGGGAGACGGAGGTTGCAGTGAGCTGAGATGGCCCCACTGCACTCCAGCCTGGGCAACAGAGCAAGACTCCGTCTCAAAAAAAAAAAAAAAAAAGAATTATTGGGTTATCTACCTTTTCTTGCCAGTAGAGGGGAGGAATGGGCTCTTTGGAGAAAATATGAAACTCTGCCCTTTCCTGGTAGAACATTTCTTTGACAGGAGGAGGAAAAAAATCGGAAGGAAATTAACACTTTCAGTCCAGATTAGAAATGTCACCATCAGCAAGGCCAAGGTCACTACAGAGCGTCATAGTCTTTATTTCCAGCTTGCTTTTCATGATGGCACATCCCTACATGGAACTTTTAGTGGATTTTGTTTGGTTTTGTATTTTGTGTGCTATAGAGGATGTGGAAAGAAGGGCTTCAGGAAGGAAGTCTGGGTTGGGGTGAGGTTAGTTTCCCTCAGTACATGTGGGCACAGTTTTCTTCAGCTTAAGGGAAATCTTAGGAGAGGGACATTGATAATTTTACTTGCCTTTAATTTGTTTACATTACTGCTCAAGCAGATGAAAATAAAGTAGATGGGATGAATGTCCCAAAAGGCCAAACTGGGAACTCTAGCCGTGGACCAGGAGACGGAGGGAACAAAGACCACTGGAAGGAGTCAGATAGGTATGCTTGTTCTCTTTCTCATTATCATCTTTCCTCTGATCCACATGTTTGTGTAATTAAGAAACTAAGTTCTTGGTTCTCAAAGCACTGTCAGATCTCATTGTGAGCAAACTAAAGTCAGCCAACGTAGACAGTTAAGATTCTGAAAATCTAGAAGTAATACATCATCCAGACAATAAGGACTGTTGACTAGAGATGCCTGTTCAGTGCCTTGAAACTGCATGCATGCACCTATTTGTATTAGGCGAGTCCTTTCCTAAAGATGTGGTTTTATGCTTACGTCTCTGCAGGAAAGATGGCAAAAAGGATCAAGACTCCAGATCTGCACCTGAGCCAAAGAAACCTGAGGAAAATCCAGCTTCGGTAAGTGTTGAAGGCTGCTCCCAATTTTTCTTAGAATACTTTTTGCCGTTGGACTCCTTTCCATTTGGAATACAACGAAGTGTTTGGAAATAAGACATTGGTCTTTATCTGAAATAGCACAAGAAGTTTAGCTTTTTCCTGGTTTCTGCCTGCCTTTGTTCTCATCCCTTTTGCAAGGTGTAGAGGTGGTATGGGACTACAGTAAGATCACATGTGCCTCTGACCCTCTTCCCTAGTTCCTCTCCAGTGGACAATGCTGATGACCAAGCAAGTGGGTGTCATCTGACTGTCATCCCCCATTGCCAAAGGATCAGTATTCTGTGTCTTGGGTTTTGATGTGATAATTCAAGGCCTTCATTATCCTGTCACTCTCGTTGTGTTACAGAAGTTCAGTTCTGCAAGCAAGTATGCTGCTCTCTCTGTTGATGGTGAAGATGAAAACGAGGGAGAAGATTATGCCGAATAGACCTCTACATCCTGTGCTTTCTCCTAGTTTCTCTCCACCCTGGAACATTCGAGAGCAAATCAAAACCTCTATCCAGACAAGACAAAATAAAACTCACCATCTCCTGAAGACCTTTCTTACCTTTTTTTAAAAACAAAAAATGAAATTATTTTGCATGCTGCTGCAGCCTTTAAAGTATTGAAGTAACTGGAGAATTGCCAACATAGCCAGAGAGAAAGGGACTACAGCTTTTTAGAGGAAGAGTTGTGGTGCGTTATGTCACCACACAGTTGCCAGTGTGATTAGTGCCTAGGGGGCCTCCATTTAGCAGAAATGGTAATGACAGTGATATAACGTCTGGAACCTGGTTGGGCAGTAGGGGAGGGAGGTAGAAGGAAAATTGTGAGATTTCTACCTTTTAGTTTTTATCCTATTGTGGCATATATGAAGTTCTCAAAACATTATCTGAATAACATTTCCAGCTCTATCGATAAGGTAGATGTAGCTCAAGTTGTTTTGAGCTCTTCCAGAGAGCTGCCAGCCCGTCCTCTTATTTAATTCTGAGTTTTGGGGCCAGCGCCTAGGGGAATTTTTTTTTTAATCCCCCAGGGGTAGTTTGGGTAGTTGGGAATGAGACTATAGGCCATAAAGAATAGGACTGCATTGGACCAAAATAAATGGGAAAATCATGGTTTGAAAAGAAGCTTTTGGGAAGTGATGAGTCATTCTGCACCAGGTCATAGGGGAAAATCGTGTGACCTCCAGCAAACACATGAATGGTTATTTCCTGGAGCCGGAAGCACTTGGGGTCGTGGTAATTCCCAGTGTTTTCTGTGTCCTAGTTTTACCCTTTCTAAACACTGTCCTTTTTGAAAGTTTGAATATATCCACATTTTGTTGAAACCTTGAAACAAAAAACTTAGACTCTTGTCGTCATCTTAAGTTCTTCGTGCTACTCTTAACCTCCCAAAAAGCAGTCTCTAAGTCACATAGATGATGTCTTGGGCATTTTCTCTCTCAGCCATGGACAGTTGTGAAAGGAAGAATCGCTGCTTTTCTCAAGCAAATCGGTTTCTTGATGTCTTTTGGTTCTCACTCCTTGCCTGCTCCTGATGCTTTGACCCCTTTTATAGATCAGAGTGCTCTAGAATAATGGATGGTCTTGGATGGTGGATAAATAGGGACAGGGACAGGTAAATTGGGACCCTTTTTTACAACCTTGATGGGTTTTTTCCCCCCAAGTTTCCTTCTCCACTGAAATGCTACACCAATGCTTATTGGATTCATGAGGTAGCCAGACCAATGTGTTGTTTTTCTTTATTATTATTTTTTTTAAAGCTTCCCTTGAGAGAATAAATGGTAATGGAGAGAACTATTTAACAAGGTCCTGGTTTCTCTTGCAACACAGTAGCTAAACTTGCCTGCTTTTATGTGCATTTTTGTAGGGATCGGCTTGGTAGACAGTATTAGCAGAGAAACGACACCTTTATCTTGGTTTGCAAGCCCTTCTCCCATCAGTCCTAGATTAGGCCCTGTTCAGCCATGCAGGGGTGTTCGTTTATGCGTGCTGCAGCAGTGGGCATAATATAATTTACCCAGTTGACAAAGGTGTGTACCAAGTGAATTTAAATAATTGGTGTGGATTGGCCAGTAGCTAAGAAGTGGGCTTTTAAATAGTGTTGAACATTGAAAGGTTTTTTTTTCTTTTTTAAAGGAAAAACCATTGATTGTAGATAATGAAAAGCTAGGGTTTGCCCTCTTCATGTCTACTCTCCTTCCAAATAGTTATATCCAAAACTGTTTTTCCTTCTCCCCTGCCTTGTCCCCCCTATTAAAATAGAAATGGGGATTAATGTCCCGCTCCTGAATACATGTAAAATTTGTACAAAAATATCTTCTATGAAAATGATTTGTAATCTGTAGACTTATTACCTGGGAGATGTCTTGATGTAAAATCCCATCCTTTGGGTTGTGGGTTTTTTGTTTTCTCCAAATAAATCTGATCTTTAAAGTTCATTGTAATGCTGAAATTCTTTGACATATACTCTGCATTCCCAGTGGTTTTTACTGGAGTTGTTGACCACCTGTTCCTCCTTCCCCCACCATCTCTGAAGTTTTCATTTAGCATTGGATACCATATTGTCCAAGGTCAGAGGGTGGGGTTACAAGGGAATCCATTTCAATGTTTATTGAGGCCCAGTAATACAGTTTGCATCCTAGCTCCCCTCTTGCTTTTTTTTTTTAGCCTAGTGTTAATTATTTAATCACCTGGATGTGCTTGCAGTCTATTTCCTGTACTGTTCATTTTAATCAAGATGTGGGAACTCTTTAAGAATGAATCCTTGTGTCCCTGGGGCAGTTCCCTCATAATCTCCCTCCCTTACTTCAGCAATCTGGAGAGGTGCTGCTCCCTTGAGCCAACACCGCACTGGTGGACCAGAGATACTGGTGACAACCTGGTCAAGGTTACCAGAACAGAGGCTTACAGACTCAGTGGGAATTTTCCAAACAGCTAGGGACAGACTGGTCATTGTTGCAAGGCATGAAAGGGGTTAGGACAGTGGCAGAGAATCCCTAAGGTCACAAGGAGGTGGAGCATAAAAAGGAGCCCGGGAAAACCTCAGTCAACAATTTTGGGGATTTAAGAGCCAAGAGGGGGAGCCAGTTAACACAAACGGCATTTCCCAGCCAATTGGAGCAGCTGCTCTTCTAGTTTCTGGCCAGTGCATTTTTCTCTGTTTTCCAAAATTGGCAAACTTGAGGGATATGAGACTCAGCTGTGATGATGTGAAGGCTTTTCAGTGTGGCTTTAGGTGCCCCTATTGTCCAGGCTGCCTGGGGAACCTACAAGGTAATGCTTGTTCACTGCCTCTCTACCACTGGAATCAGTTTCAGTCACATTCTCCAAGCTTTTGTTTCAAGCCACTCTCTTAGCTGTGCAATACTGAGGTCTAGGTAAATGATGGAAAGAAGGATCAAAAATAGGAAAGGCTTGTTGAAAGAGGTTTATGATGGCTGTGTACAGAAAGGGTATAGAGGAAGGCCCTGTGTATGGCCACATCCTCATTTAAAAAGTGTGTGGCCAGGTGCGGTGACTCACGGCTGTAATCCCAGCACTCTGGGAGGCCAAGGAGGGCAGATCACGTGGTCAGGAGTTCTAGAGCAGCCTGGCCAATATGGTGAAACCCTGTCTCTACTAAAAATATGAAAATTAGCCAGGCGTGGTGGCGCACACCTGTAGTCCCAGCTACTCAGGAGGCTGAGGCAGAAGAATCACTTGAACCCGGGAAGTGGAAGCTGCAATGGACCGGGATCGTACCACTGCACTCCAACCTGGGTGACAGAGCAAGACTGTCTCAAAAAAAAAAAAAAGATGTGTGTTAGCGGTGCATGGTTGCTCACACCTGTAATCCCAGCACTTGGGGAGGATGAGGCAGGAGGATCGCTTGAGCCTAGGAGTTTGAGACCAGTCAGGGCGACATGGCAAGACCCTTCTCTTTTTTTTTTTTTTTTGAGACGGAGTCTCGCTGTGTCGCCCAGGCTGGAGTGCAGTGGCCGGATCTCAGCTCACTGCAAGCTCCGCCTCCCGGGTTTATGCCATTCTCCTGCCTCAGCCTCCCGTGTAGCTGGGACTACAGGCACCCGCCACCTCGCCCGGCTAGTTTTTTGTATTTTTTAGTAGAGATGGGGTTTCACCGTGTTAGCCAGGATGGTCTCGATCTCCTGACCTCGTGATCCGCCCGTCTCGGCCTCCCAAAGTGCTGGGATTACAGGCTTGAGCCACCGTGCCCGGCCGGCAAGACCCTTCTCTACAAAAAATAGAAAAATTATCCAGGTATGGTGATGTATGCCCATAGTCGCAGCTACTCGGGAGGAAGGATCACTTGAACCCAGGAGGTCAAGGCTGCAGTGAGCTGTGATCACACCACTACACTCCAGCCTGAGCAACAGAGCAAGACCCTGTCTCAAAAAAAAAAAAACAAAACAAAACAGTGTGGGTCCACCCAGAAGCCTCCCAGCTGCAGAAGTGGACCCAGGACTGGTCAGCCCTCATTGCCAACCTCTTGTAAATCTTGAACTACTGGACAAGCAGGGGGAAAGTGCAGGTGCAGTATCCTACTTCACAAGGGCTAACTTGAGGCTGGTTAGATCCCACGTGTATCCCAGTCCACATTAGCCTAGTTTCTTCTCAACAGAATCAAACACTATACTCTGGATCCCAAGGCACTAGGGTCCCAGTTCGTGCTGAGGGCGTCGCCTCAAGTGCTAAGCGAGCTCACAGCATCTGGTTTCTCAGTGAGAGAGCTGCACATCTGCTCCTGGGAAGCATTATTTGTCAAATAAGCCTTGTTTCTCAGCAACCATTGTAGTCCCCAGGGCCACAAGTAAAGAGGGACTTGCCTTCCCTTACCCTCCCCCAAAAGAAATTTGGAAAAGACGAGCTGAGCTGCTCCCCGCCCAGCTGCAGCAACCTCCTGCTTGGACAATACACCCTCTGTCCTCAGCCAGGAGATCCGCCTCTGGAGTTGGCTCTGCCCCTTCCCCCACTCTTCCTGGTTCCCAGCACCCAAACCCTCTACTGGAGTTCTCCTGACCCAGTGGTCTCCAGCCAGAACAGTCCCACACCTTCAAATCCTCCCCCTACAGTCCCTGCACCCCAAGGATCTGAGCATATTCAGTAACAGGCATGGGGTCACCCCAGACCATGGAAGAGGGGATTCCACCTTCAGTGCCAAGATGGACCACCCTCTGCATAGTCAAGGTAAGAAAACCTGTGTGGACGGAGGCCAGAGGTGTTCCTGAAGTTATTTGGCCTTTATTAATATCAACCTGGCTTTCTCCTCCTCTCCTCCCTCCCCCCTGAAGCTCCTGCTGCTGTGAGCTGGAAATCAGGATGCCTGGCTGGCCCATGAACCTCTCATTTTTGTTTCACTCCCACCAAGCTACCTCCTGCATAACTTCTTATTCTCAGCCTTTCTCATGAGCTTCCTTCCTGCAGCTCCCTTCCCCACTATCCCCAGTTTGAGAGTAGGAATCAAGCCAGAGCTGGGAGTTGGGCCACCCATCTTGTGACCCTTTTCCAATTCCTGGGAACCTTAAAGTTCCTCTCATGGGCCTGCCAGGCAGCAGCAAAACCAGCATGTGTGAGGTTCTAGCCCTTACCCCTCACCTCTCTGGGGTCCAATCAAGTTCCTCTTTGAGTCCCAGTCTCTCCATTGGTAACTTTAGAGCTTAGGTAAAGGTACTGCCACAGCATCCATCCCAGGGCCCAGCCAAAGACCCTAAGGAATGCTGGGAAGAGCAAGATGTTAAAAGAGCTGGTTGAAGGCTCCAAAGACATGAACACATTTAATTATCTCGTGTATCTCGATTACATAATCAAATCTGGCCAAAATACATGGGACAACCTTCAGCCCTGCCCTTTCTCCAGGAGCCTCCAATCCCTGCCACTCTCCTCGGTATTCCCCTAACTCTTGCCCCTCCCTTCCTCCCAGTGCCTCCCTACTCGTTCCTGCCTGGCTCCCCCAACCCACTCCTCTCCTGTCCCCAGTGCCCAGTGACTCCCACTGCTCTAACCTCTGAAACTGTCTATTGAACACCAACTCAACCAAGAGCAGTAAGATCAAGGCTTCCCAGTCCCAACCATATCCACCCCTCCCAAATGCCAGTTTCTGGGTGGGGAGGACACACCGTCATCACGCACTTCTTTACAGACTCTTCTTCCCTGCTGCAAGACTGGAATCAGGTGCTCCGCCCCCTGGAAATGAGAACCAGTCTTCTCAGCCTTTGCCAAAGACAAGATGAGCACAGAAGGGACTCAGCTGAGATGAGACAGGGAGGGAAAGAAGGCCTTAGAGCCAGTGGTACTGGCTGCTTTGGGCAGGCACTGGGCATTGAGCCCTGGGCACTGGGTTCTCAGAATCCCAACCTCCCTTCCCCTGCCCCTTTTCATCATGGAAAATCCAGCAGGGAGGGTGAAGAAGGGAGAAAGTTTCAGGAAGTGCTCACTGCTAAAGGACGCTCGGGAATGTAGGAATGGCAATAGGTTCAGAACTTCTAGGAAGATATCCCCTACCTTATCCCTACCCTCCACCTTCCCCTCCAGGGTGGCACGACTCGAACCTGCCCTAGGGCCCATTAGCTCCATTCCATGAAGTTCCTATCCAGTACCAGGCACTGCAAAAGAAGAGAATGAAGTCAGACCATAGAAAGAACTTCCATCTCCATTTGGAAAGGCTGGACTCACATTAAATGTAAGGAAGACCTTCTCAGAGGTCTCCTGCAGGGTGGGAATGACGGTCCAGCTCTTTCAAAACAGGGCAATGGGCCAGGCATGGTGGCTCACCGAAGAGGGAATCGCTTGGGCTCAAGAATTGGAGACCAGCCTGGGCAACAAAGCGAAACCCCATCTTTATAAAAAATTAGCTGGGCGTGGTGGCGCCCGTCTGTAGTCCGAGCTACTAGGGAGGCTGAGGTGGGAGGATCGCTTGAGCCTGGGAGGCAGAGGTTGCAGTGAGCCGAGATCGCGCCACTGCACTCCAGCCTGGGCGACAGAGACTCCGTCTCAATGAATAAATAAAGCAGGGCACTAGATGGGATGGCTGGAGCTGCTTGCGGGTGGAGATGGGGGCTTGAGCCTGATGGAGAGGTCCTCAGCTGTGAATCCTTTCAGAATACTAGCCCAGGAGGTCTCCTGTGAGGCAGAGGACCAGGGAAGGGTGTCCAGCGACTTGGGCCAAAAGTAACACCAGGTGTCTTCACCTGATTCAGGCGCCCGCCTGGGGTAGGGGACGCTAGCACCACCAGGGTAGGCCACGGGTGGTCCTCTCAAGCCAGGCCCAAGCCAGGCACACTCCCGTGGGGAGGGTGAGAGGCTGAGGCTGCGCGGCAGTTCCCTGTCCCCTTGTTCCTAGTTCCTTCTCTGGACCTACGCCCACCGTTTCTTCTGCGTCTCTCTGGCTCGCGTGTTTCTTTTTGCCTGTGTCCCGCCGGGTCAGGCTCTCCCCGTCTCTGAGACTTTCCCGTCCCCGTGTCCTCCGCGGCCGTCTCTCTCCAACTCTCTCTCCCCCTCTCAGCCACTTCCTGTCTCCAGTATGTGCCTGGCGCGGCCTGGCTGCCCGTCTGCGCACCCTCTTTCCCCTCGGCTCTTTGTGAGTGTGGGTTCGCGGGAGAAGGTGGGGAGGAGAGGAGGCCGAGGGGCGGGGAGCGGGCGGAACGTGGGGATTGGAGCTGGGAGGGAGGAGGAGGAGGAGCGGGCGGCCACGGGCGCGGGCGCTGGACGCGGGGCGCGGCGGGGGCGGGAGGGAGCCCAGCCGAGGCGCGGCCGGCCCGCTCCGCCGCCAACCGCCGCCGCCTCCCGCGTCCGCTCAGCGGCGGGCCACGGTGCGGGAATGGGCTGGCCCGGGGGCTCCCCCTGCCTTGCCTTGCCTTTGCCCGCCCCGCCGCGCCCCGCCGGGCGCCCCCCGCAGGTGAAGCTGGCCGGCGCGCCCTGCGGCGGGTGGCGCGCCTTCTGCGCTACGGCCGCTGCGGGCAGTTCGGGCGCCAGGGGGCGCGGGGCGCGGCCCAGGACTGGGGCTGGGGACTCTGGCTGGCCGCGGGGAGCTGGGAGCAGCTGGAGGCCGGGACAGTGACTAGGGGGCGGGGCGCGGCCGCGGTCCTACTCGATCAGGCCACCACACCTTCCAGCACCCGGGGCGCACGGGGCCGCGAGCCGTGCCACACACGCAGGCCCGGGACCCGGCCTGGTTTTCCTTTCCTGCTTCACATGTGGGACACTGAGTCCCAAGCGGGCACAGATGAGGCTACTTCGACTCGCCAGCCCCGCTCTGCGACCCCCTTCCTTCTCTGCCTCCATCCTCCAGACCCTTCTGGGCACACCCCCAGAGCCGCCGCCCTCCCTCGCTCCTTCCCTGGGCCTTACCCCTCCTCCGCGGCGGCCGGGCTCCCAGCCTCCCTTCCAACCACAGCTATTTCCAGGAAGGGGGGTGTGGGTGGAGGGGGTTCTCCAAACAAACCCAAGACTTCGGAGAAAGAGGGGGCCCGGCTAGGGGAGGAGTTGACAGGCTCTGGAATGTTACAGGCGGGAGGAGGGTGAGGGTCCAAGTGGGTCTAGTGATGCCTTCCCAGCCCTCCTCAAGTGAGCTACTTTTCCCCTCGGGACTGGCTCATAGGGATTCCATCCCTGCCTCCCTTCCGAGGTGCGAGTGCCACAGGATGGGAGGGACTCACAGCCACAGTGGATCCTGACCACCCCACCCCTCACCGGACTCACTGCTTGGGCATCTCCTTGCTGGATCTGGGTGGGGAGTGTGAGACCAGTGAAGGTGACAGGATGTCTGGGGACCTGTTCCAGGTGAGGGGACTTTCAGCCCCTATGGAGGCAGCAGGAGAGCGAATCCTGTAGAGGAATCCTGGTCAGGGCCATGTGCCATAGAAGGTGGGACTGGACAGAAAAAAGCCACCCCCACCGCCCACCTTGTCACACTGCCCCATCTCCCCCAAGCAGGGCTGGGGGCTGGACAAGGCCAGGCCCGGTTGCCCACACTGGCCAGGGGCCTGGAATGTGCTGGGACACAGCCAGCCTGGCAGGATGGGGGTGGGTCGCAGAGCCCGTGCTCCTCTCCAGTTACAGGCCGGGGGCCCAGGCCTGCCACACAGATGCCACCTTCTGGCCAGGATATCCTGGGGACACACTTCTTGGCCTGGAAAATTGGAGCTTCAAGGGAGAGGTCTCAGGCTAGGCCCAGCCCAGTCAGGTCCTCACAAGGGTCTCAAGTGGGCACCCACAGCAGGCCTCACCCCAGAGAATGCAGGATTCTCCATCCCAGAGAACCCATCCTGACGGGTATGAAGGAGCAGGAGGCAAGTAGAAGGGATCCCGTGGGAGAAGCCAGGGCTGTGGGAGTTGCCTGAGTACTGGGACATTCAATAAATACCATGCAAATGAGAGGGGCACATTTGCACATTCTTGCAAGTGACAGCTACAGCCGGTCCCAGGGGCTGCTGTCCACAGCTTGGGGCTGAAGACTCCCAGGCCATTAACCCCTTAGCTCTTAGGGAGATTACTCCCCCTTTTCCAAGGCCCCATCCACCTCCCTCCCTTGACTCCCAGGACGGGAAGTTGGCCATGTTCCCAGGAGGGAGGCGGGAGGCCCATGGATGGGGGTGGAGTATGTGTTGGGAGGGGGGACCTCCTGTCCAGTCCTCAGGCCCCGGGACAGCTGCTGAGGAAGGAGAGCAGACCCAGGAGAGCCATGAAGGTAGTACTCAGGCTTCGGGGTTGCGGCGGGGGGAGGGTGCAGCCCTTGGGTGGAGAGCCCAAGTTGCAGAGCTGGAAAGAGGGCTAGGGATCTGTGAGATCATGTCTGAAACAAAGCCAGGGAATGGGTGAGTGGGGGGCACTGTGTCAGAAGCAGAAACCTGGGGGCTTTCAGGAGAAGGGCCTCATATGCCTTAGGCTGTGGCAGGAAAATGGATTACTCCCCAAACCTGAGCAAAGCAGTCTTGTGGCTGGAACTTGGCCTTGCAAGGTGTTATTGAGGGTAAAGGTGGGCAGTGCATGCTTTCCTTTTCCTACTTCATACAGAGTGAAACCGAGACAGGAAGGGGGCGCCCAGTCCCATTTTTACCTGACTCTCAGGACACACTTGGGATCCTGGGCCTGCCTGCTGGTAGTAGTTCCCAGCTCCACTCCCTCCCCAGCGGAAGTCCCTCAAGAGCTTGAGAGTTCTGGCTGGAGCCTGGCTGGGACACACTGTTCCCCACTTGCCCTTTAGCCCTGCTCTGAGACCAGAATTCTCACCCAGCCCCACTGGGGGCAGGATCTCAAGACCATGGATCCCTGCAGATCCCTGGAGAGTGTGGTGTCCCAGGTGTGGGACAACTCCAGAGCTGGGGGAATTGGGGGAGCAAAAGATCACAGGCTGATACTCCCAGCAGGGTAGATCCTGGGAATCTGATCTCCTGGCCTCCCCCACATCCTCCCCCCTCCACTTCCTGGAGCAGCGACCTGCCCCCTTCCCGCCTGCACTTCCCTCCACTTCCAGGGCCGGGCTTCTCCTCACACCAGCCAGACAGCCTACCCTCCGCCCAGGGGAAGCGGCTGCCTCCGCCAGGCCGCTTCCAGGAAGCCCCGGGCCAGGCCCCAGCATTGTTCAGGCCCTGGGGCCAGCACCCCAGCCAGCAGAACACCATGAAGTCCAGCGGCCCTGTGGAGAGGCTGCTCAGAGCCCTGGGGAGGAGGGACAGCAGCCGGGCCACAAGCAGGGTAGGAGTGCCCACCAGCTGGGCAAAAGGGGGCAGGGGTGGAGGTGCGGGCAGCGGGGGAGGGGACCTGGAATCAGGCCAGGCCCTTTTCCCAATTTCAGCTTCCTCAGCCTTCTCTCCTGGCCCAGCATCCCCTCTGGAGTGGCCAGGGCTGTAGTGTGAGGGGATGTTTGGGTTAGAGTGGGTACCACTGTCTGTTTTGGCTCCTCTCACCTTCCCTGCTCTAGCCTGGGCCAACCCTGGGGGTCCTGGCCCCCCAAACCTAAGCCCCAGGTACCTCACTGTAGGACTTTGCCACGCACTATCCAGGTATCCTAGAGCAGACTCAGAGATCATCAGGCCCCTTCCCTGGCCCGGGGAAGTTTGAGGGAAATGGGGTGGCAGGGCAGAAAAGGAGAGAGGAGAGGGAGTCAGGAGTGCTTTGGAACTGGAGGCTTGCTTTCCACTGACAACATCCATATCTGCTGCTAATGCCTGCATGCTCCCAAGTGTCCTAGTGGGTCCAACAAACTTGGTCCAGCCCAGAAGTGTTGCAGGGACAGTCAAGAAACCAGAGATGCTGCCCACATCCCTATCACTCCCTTTCCCAACTTCCCAGCCTTGCCCCAAAAGCAGCAGCTCAGGACAACCTGAGATACTACTGTGATGGGTCCCCAGGAGGTGGACAGCAGGAGTCTGAACTCCAGAGGAGGGGGAATATGGGTAAAACAGAGAGGTGGCAAGGAGACAAGCTGTCCCCAGACAGAGGATAGGAAGAGTGAACCCACAGTTTGTAGGGGAAGGGACTGAGATAGGCCTGGGCCATAAGGGGGCATCCCAGGCTCCTGCTTCACTGCACCTCTGGATCAGGAGGGGCTGAACAGGGAATCTGGTCCACTCCTTCCTCATTCAGCGTGTGAATGAATCCCAAGTGCCAGGGGGCAGGGGGGCAGGGGAGAGCTCACAGCATCCAAAACCAGCTAAACATCTCTCCCCAGTGACAGGCCTCTGTTTCCCTCCAGCATGACCACCTCCCTTATATAATTGCTGTCTGCTGCCTCAATGCACAATGAGTAAACATGTTGTTCTGACCGTGGGGGAGGAGGGCATGTCAGCTGCCTGGAGCGTGGGGACAGCAGGAGCTAAAGGAGCAGGACTGGCTGAGGCCACTCCTGCTGGCTCAGTCTGGTGCTGCAGGACTGACATACAACACGTATGTCTGGAACCTCCCTGCTCACTCTGCACACAGGTCTCCATGCGGGGAGGACAAGATGGGAAGAGTCAGGGAGTACCCCTACTGCACCAGGGGGAAAGCCTGAGCATGTGGGCTTTCCACAAGGGCATCACATACCAGGGCCACGTGAGGGGCCCAAGTGATCCCCTGGGGAGGAGCTGACCCAGCAAAGGTGACGCAAGGGGTCAGATTCCATACACAGTTGAGGACAGACCAAATGACCGCCCTGAAGCAGCTGTGGCCAAGTGCGTCCTACAAGTTTGAGGGCTTGATCTGGATGGAGGAAACCAGTGCAGTGCTAAGGCAAGGCTCCTGCCCAGTCCCAGAGATGAAGATGGGCCCACTGGGAACTCACACCTCTGTTTGTCCTTCCACCCTCAGCCTAGGAAAGCTGAGCCTCATAGCTTCCGGGAGAAGGTTTTCCGGAAGAAACCTCCAGTCTGTGCAGTATGTAAGGTGACCATCGATGGGACAGGCGTTTCGTGCAGAGGTGAGGCGCTCTGTCCTGTGACTCTGAGACCCTCTACCCAGTACCACTGTGTTGCACAACTCCAGCAGGCCAACTCACACAATCTCAAATGTAATATGCTGCTCCTGGATTAGGCACAATGGCACCTAAGAGGCAGCTGCCTCCCCCTTCAGATGGCCCTGGCTCCCCATGACAGACACCCCCCACAACCCAGGAGACCCAGTATTCTCCACCATCTTCCCATCCTGACTTGTGACTGTAGTCTTCCTTCCCTCCCTTCGAATCCTCACCTCCACCCACCCTGGAACGTTACCCCTGGCCTGGGCAGTAGTACCCCACTGCCACACTCTTCCCTCAAAACCTAGCCCTGCTCCTCCGCCCTAGCCAGCCCAGTCCAGCTGGGATCCTGGAAGTCCCAGGATCTGGTTCCAGGGTCTGGGAGATGAGGGAAGGCCATTCCTTCCACTGTCCCACAGGCCCCTGCTAACCCCTCTCCTCCCCCTACCTCCCCTAGTCTGCAAGGTGGCGACGCACAGAAAATGTGAAGCAAAGGTGGGTATCTGATTCTACCTGATAGGGGGAGAGGGTCTGGAGTCCCTTCCTCCTCCCAAACAGGCTTCTCCAACCACACTGGCATCAACCCTCCACCTCCACCCCTCTCACTATTGGGGAACCCCTCCTGGGTGGGAGGGGTGCTGACTGGGCCCTTTAAGAACCACCCTACTCCGCCTTCTGGAGGGCTGGCCGGCCCAGGCGGGTGGACAGCGAGACAGCGTTTGTCTTGGTGCTGTGCCCAGGCTGCAGCTGGCGAGAGGATGGGGGTGGGGAAGAGGAGGAGAATGAGGAGGAGGAAGGGTGGGGTGGGTGGGGGGTGGGGGAGCAGGATTTCAGAGACTGGGCAGCCGGATGGGCTGTGCCTTCCCTCTGGGGAAGGGTCCTCAAAATGCCTGGGCAGGCCTTGTCCTGGGCCGTGGAAAAACTGGGCCTTTCCAGAAATAAGCTGTAAATAGCACCCACTGTCCACTGGGCACCCAAGACAGCCCTATCTCTGAGGAGGTTCCCTGGTCTTCCTGCAGGGCAGGGAAGGAGGGTCCCAAGGCCCTGGAGCTGGCGCCCAGGGGCGGGGTCTCCCGGTGAAAGAGGCCAGTGTCCGTCCCTGGCCATGGCCTGCCTGCGTGCTCTATATATAACTCCTGCCCTGCAGCTGGATGAATGGGGGTCTGTGTGGGCTGGGGGCTGAGCGCCAAGAGCAACAAGTGGGGGGCCTGGGGGGTGGGGGACCAAGAGGCCAGAGGGGAGGTGCCCTTAAATAGCACAACCTCAGCTGGAGCCTGTGCCCATCCGCTGAAGGCCCCTCCACCTTCCTCCTGAAGCTGAGGGGCTACCCCATCCTCAAGCCCAGGAGAGCCCTTCACCAGGAGCTCAGTTCCTTACTCGGTCCCCTTCCAGGTGACTTCAGCCTGTCAGGCCTTGCCTCCCGCGGAGTTGGTGAGTGTGCTCTGGGAAGAGGTGGGGAGGGCAAGGAACCTGGCCATGGTGTCCAGAGGTCTGGTGGCTCCAGAGAGGGCCCCCAGGAGATGACCTTGAATGGAGTGCTGTGGGTATTGCTCATCCTACAAGGAAAGAAAAAACTGTCTAAGTCCTCTGCTGATCTTGTGCCCTTGGGCCTGCTGGGGGTAGGACTCCTCTCCCCTTGTTCAGTACAGCCTTCATCAGGACACTGACATTCCCTTCCACTGTCCCCAGGCCCACACTCGTCCTTGCCCCTGCTGTAACCACTCCCTTTTCCTCCCCCATCTCCCTCTAGCGGCGAAACACGGCCCCAGTCAGGCGCATAGAGCACCTGGTAAGGTGATGCTGGAGGAGGAGGGGGAAGCAGGTAGCTTTGGGAGTAAGGATCTAGATTTCCTGAAGACAAAAGTGCATGGCTCTGGAGTGGGCAGTCTAGAGTAGGGGGCACCCAAAGAGATGTCCAGACACTGTCTGTTATCCACCAGGGATCCACCAAATCTCTGAACCACTCAAAGCAGCGCAGCACTCTGCCCAGGTAAGTAAGGGTGCTGGGGTGGTCCCACGTGACCCCCTTTCCGCCGGCCCCACAGCTCAGCCCAGGGCACTGCCCCTCAACAAAGCTCCCCGGGACAGCCCCCCACCCCCAAAGCGGTATTCTCCCTCCGGACCGACCCACCCACCCTCAGGACCCACCAGGCTTCACCTGCTGCCCAACAGACAGCCTTCCCATCACACTAGCCACCTCCGGGTGCCCCGCCCCTGCGTTCATGCGTAGGCTCCCCCTCCCCAGGAGCTTCAGCCTGGATCCGCTCATGGAGCGGCGCTGGGACTTAGACCTCACCTACGTGACGGAGCGCATCTTGGCTGCCGCCTTCCCCGCGCGGCCCGATGAACAGCGGCACCGGGGCCACCTGCGCGAGCTGGCCCACGTGCTGCAATCCAAGCACCGGGACAAGTACCTGGTGAGGGGCGGGGCCATCAGGAGTCAGCCAATGAGAGGGGCGTGGGGTCCAGATGGGCGAGGCTGATCACTGACGTCACCCCCGGAGGCGAGGCCGCCAGTGGGCGGGACCAGGGGGGCGGGACCAGGG